>NC_041221.1:4260040-4268172 GCF_002837175.3 Physeter macrocephalus
CGGGGGACCAGCTGAAGCCTGAGAGTGACTTGCTGGAGACTGCAGGTGTAACAACCTCCTACCAAGAATGGGAGACACAGTGCGGCTAAGACGGGGGCAAAGAAAGGCACAGGCCCTCCAGGGCCGGGAGCTGACCCGAGTTGCTGCCCTGGCCCGCCCCATATTTTTTGTTGTGGGAGTAGAATCAGAGGCATCTCGGCCACCAGGGTCTCTAGCCACACTGAGAGATGCACTGTCCACTGTCTGAGTGCCTCCCCCCTCTCCCGGCTTACATCCCCAACTCCCACCACTGATGGATGTCTGCTGAGGTCTCCCTCGTATTCCATCCTGCTCATGACTCCGTGTGTCTCTTGATCGCCTCTCTAATGATGAAATCTGCTCATGTCTCTGCACGGTGAATAAGAAGGAGACATGTCTACCATTTGGCCCCCAAGATGTCAGCAGTCTTAGGGAACTACATCTAGACTTCGCTGTCCCGCAGGATGGCAATTTCCCTGACCCTCAGATGAAGTCAACTAAAATGCTGGATGTTATGTTTAAAAAACAACACTTCAAATGTTGAAGTGTCCTTCCTAGCAAGGAAGGAAGGAAGGAGTATTCAGAGGCCGAAACCTAGAGAAGTTTGTCAAGTACCACCTTTCACCTTGGGGGCATTTGACAAACCCTGTAGATTTCAGCCCCTCACGAGGACTCAGGGGACAGAAGGCAAAGCTCTGGGCTCACTCAAGGTGGGGTGTGAAGGAGGCCTCCCCATAAATCTGAACTCCCAAAGAGCGTCTGCTACTCTGTAAAAGGTGAACCAGGAATAAGTGAATCCCATCCCACCCTTCTATCAGTTTCCTGTGGCTGCCATAATAACGTGTCACAAAATGTGTGACTTAAAGCAACAGAAACTTACTCTCTCACAGTTCTGGACTTCAGAAGTCCAAACTCAGTATCACTAGGCTGAATTTAATGTGTCGAAAAAGTCTTCAGAGTTTCTAGGGGACAACCTGTTGCTGCCTCTTCCAAACGCCGGCATCCCTCCAGTCTCTGCCCCATAATCATATCACCTGCTCTTCCTCTGTATGTGTGTCTCCCTTGGCCTAGAGACACTTGTGGCTGCATTTAAGGCCCCCCCAGATAATTATCCGGGATCACTTACCCAACTCAAGATCCTGAATTTAATCACATCTGCAAAGACCCTCTTCTCAAATAAGGTCACAGTCACAGATGCCAGAGGCTAGGACCTGGTACCTTTGAGGGTCATTATTCAGCCTACTACACACCCTCCCCAGGGACTACAAGCGAACCTTTTTGGTTTCGGTTTTATTTCTGAGTGGAGACGCAAGGTAGTATCTTTCCCGAGAAGTTACAATCTCAAAACTGTAGGTCTGTAGCCCCAAATCACACTTTCGGGGTGGTCAAATAAAACTTCAGCGTTAACTGTTAGAAATCACAAAACCCAAAAAGGAAGCGTCACAATCAAGAGCCAGCAGAAACAACAGGCAGCTGAGCCAGATCCACCAACCCTTCAGGTACTGACATAAACACTCCGAGAATAGACAGTGTGCCGGGTGCAGTCAAAGAAATGTAAGAAGACATGGATAACATCAGGACAGCACAAGAGGCTGAATGATTCATAGGAATGCAAATCTCAGTGGCTTGGAGAACAAAGACTTCTTTCTCACTTATTTTGTGTATGGCTCTCAGTCAACTGAGGGTCTGTTCTTATCTCAGTGACGTCTTAATTCTAGGATCTAGGCTGAAGGACCTGCCAAATGGGGAGAGAACTGCCAGCCCCACAATAGTCCTTAGAGCTTCTGCTGGACATGGAGCATGTCACTGCTTTCCACTTCCTTTGGCCAAAGGCATGGCCAAGTGAAATGTCAGTGGAGTGGGGCAGTGTGCTACTCCCCACGGAGGAACTGCAAGTCCCACAGGAGCAGTCGGGACTGTCTGATTCCCTCACAAGGAAGAGAGAGAATGACTAGGAGCAACAATAACAATCCACTGCAGACTAAGAAACGATCAAACAGATTTGGTGTGGGGGGGGAGCGTTGGAGGGGGGAAGAAGTAGAGGACGTGGTAAACAGACCTCTGGAAATGAAAAATATAATACAGTTGACCCTTGAACAACACACGTTTGAACTGTGCAGATCCACTTATACGCAGACTTTTTCAATAAATACATACCACAGTGCTACACAATCTGTGGATGTGGAACCACGGCTATGAGGGCCAACTGTAAAGTTATATACATGAATTTTTGACAGTGCAGGGTTTCAGTGTCCCTAACGCTTGCATTGTTCAAGGGTCAACTGGAACTGACATATAAAAGTTAGAGGATGGGCTTAATAGCAGATTAGGAAATACTGAAGTGAAAATAAGTATATTGGACAGAAAGGGGAGCACATTAGTCAGGATTCAGAGAAACAGAGCCAATGGGATATGTGTGTGTGTGTGTGTGTGTGTGTGTGTGTGTGTGCGCATGTACATATATATATATATATATATATAGAGAGAGAGAGAGAGAGAGAGAGAGAGGGGAGAGAAAGACATTTATATTAGGGAATTGGCTCATGCAATTATGGAGGCTGGCAAGTCTAAAATATATAGGGCAGCCAGAGACCCAGGGAAGGGTTGACGTTTCAGCTGAGTCCAACAGGCAATCTGGAGACAGAATTACTCCTTCCCCTGGGGACCTCAGTATCTTTCCTCTCAAGGCCTTCAGCAGATTGGATGAGACCCACTGACATTACAGAGGGTAATCTGCTTTACTCAAAGTCTACTGATCGAAATGTTAATCTCATGTAAAAAAATATATCTTCAGAGCAACATTCAGACTGGTATTTGATCAAATATCTGAGTACTATGGACTCACCAAGTTGACAAATAAAATTAACCATCACTAGGAGGGTAGATCTGAAGTGATTATCAAGGATGCATTACAGAGAAACATAAGGATGGCAAATATGAGAGGTTAAAATATAATATATATGAGAATAGAGTGAGATGATCTATTACATGTCTAATCACAGTCTCAGGAGGAGAGGTGAGAAAGGATGAGGCAAAAGCAATATTTGAAAAGATAATGACTGATGAAAGACACCAGGCTACAAGCTCAGGAATTCCAATAAATCTCTAGCTGGACAAAGAAGAAGAAACCACATCAGGGTGAAACTGCAGGGCATCAAAAACAGAGAAGGCACGTTACCTTCAAAGAAAGAACAATTAAATTATGGATGATTTCTTGATACAAATGAACTTATTTACAAAACAGAAACAGACTCACAGACTTAGAGAACGAACTTAGGGTTACCAGTGGGGAAGGGTGGGGAGAAGGGATAGTTAGGGAGTTTGGGATTGACATGTACACACTGCTGTATTTAAAACTGATAACCAACAAGGACCTACTATATAGCACAGGGAACTCTGCTCAATATTATGTAAACTACTATATATAAAATAGATAACTAATAAGAACGTACTGGGAACTCTACTAAATACTCTATAATGTCCTACATGGGAAAAGAACCTAAAAAAGAGTGGATATATGTATATGTATAACTGAATCACTTTGCTGTACACCTGAAACTAACACAACGTTGTTAATCAACTATACTCCAATATAAAATAAACAGCTTAAATAAATAAATAAATGATGATTTCTCAGCAGTAGTAAAAGCCAAAAAGTGATAGACTACCTTCCAAGTGCACCAAAATTTTTGTCAACTTTGAACTGTATATCCTGCAAAAAATATCTTTCAGGAAAAGGGATAAAATAAAGACTCAGACAAACAAAAGTTGACGACGTTTGACATAAAAAGACCTTTTTGGATAAAGATCTAAGAGATATATTTCAGGCAGAAGGAAACTATTCCCAGATGGAAGTTATGTAAGAAGAAATACAGGAAAGAAACTGGTAAATATATAAGTAAATCTAAACAACTATTTTCTGTAAAAAACAATTATAATATATTCTGGGTTTAAAAAACAACTGAAACACAGGGAGGAGCACAATTGAAGATGAAAGGTTTTAAGGTCCTGTTGTGTTTCAGAGGAAAATAAGATGAATCTGAGCCATGGATAAGTTAAGTATTAAAATTTCTAGAGTCACCTCCTCACTAGAGAAGTGGTTCTTAATTGGGGAGGGGCAGTTTTGTCTCCCACAGGACATTTGACAATGTCTGGAAACACTTTTGATTGTCCCAACTGACATCAAGTGAGTAGAAGCCAGGCTTTGTGATAAATACTTTATATTTATTATCCTACTTATTCTTTGTGGCTGAACCTTCCACAGGAACCTCTGAAGCCGTGTAACAAAAGCCCAAGGGAGGCTGTGGGAGCTGCACTAAGAGTTCATCCCAGACATGTGACGAGGGCCATGGCTTGGGCCTTGCTGGTGCTCAGGGTCCTTGCCAAGTCTCTACAGCCCGGCTCTCTTGAGGAGGATGTGGGCAACTGGCTGCTGAGGCTGCAGACTTTGCAGCTAGGAAGCGAAGAAGGAGAGGAGAATCTCACCAGTGAGAAAATGTCCGAGAACCCTGAGACCGGAAAGGGATGCAGCAGGTCATCTTGTGGGCCACCATGAAGACATTGTAGCAGAAACATATGTCCTGTTTGTTTGAAAGGCCCCCTGAGGGAAGCCAGCATGAGTCAACTTCCTGTCACTCCCAGCCCTCCCCTTGCTGTTTTCTTCTGGAAGCCCAGCCTTGTGAGAGAGGAGCTCCCTGCACTTCCTCACGGGCACTTCCTACCCTGCCCTCCGACCCCAGATCAGCCTCCAGGTCACCTTTTCCTCCTCACCACTGTGGTTCTCAGCCACAGCTGCCAGTGCAGCCACCTGGCGAGCTTTAGAAGTGTCAATGCCAGGTCTCACCCTGACCAAACAATTCCAGCTCTCTGGGGTGGGATTCAGGCATCCTAGGTTTTAAATCTCTCCCAGGTTATTCCAGGGAGTGTGCAACCAAGGTGCAGATTGCTGCTCTGTCAGAGCAGGTGTGAGAGGTTGTTAAGTACTTGTTAGCCTACACTCCCATCTGTCTTCCCGTTCTCTAGCCTTCAAAGGCATCACTCTTGCTTTTCATACCCAGCTAAAGGGCCCACCACCACTCTCCACTTTTACGTGAAGGTCAGAAGTTATTTGGGGTTGTGAACATCTCTGGGAAATACGTTCATGGCAGAAAACTTTCCCTCCCAGCACTGCTCCAGGCTTCTGAGCTGCTCACCACTGGCCACCTGGGAAGTAATTCTCCCCGCGGCTACCCCTTTCTCTGTGCTAGCACCTAACGCAGTACCTAGTATTAAGAAGTGTCTGCTGAAATAATGGATAATAAAAAATGGTAAACTGAAGCCTTCTTGAATACCTGGTAACTACACTGAAGATCAAACACAGACTCATTAACACATGCAGATGAACTAGAACTAATTCTGTTTAAGTAAGTTAACAGAACACAAAACATATGCAAGAGGAAAATAAAATCAGTGAAAATATTCCAGATAAAAGAAAAAGGTTATATTCTATACGGTTGTCCTGACTACTTTTAAATTGAGTTGAAGTTGTTTGTCACCTTCAACTGTATATCACAGGTCACTCAGAATTTTACAGCATCTCAATTCTATTCCCCATTTTTAATAGTTTTATTTCTTGTTGCCAAAACTGCAGCCTTTATTTTAGTTAGCAGCAGAAGAGTGGGTTAGAAATCATACCATCAGTAGCAAACTTTGTTTTAATGTTAAAAATCATCTTTGAGCACAAGGGCCAATGGTGGAGTATTTTCACCAAATGAGCTTTTAAAATTTAGCTCTTTGAAAGAAAGAAATGGAGACCTGTAATAAGGATGGACCAAATACTGTGGAAGAAACTTAAGGTTTTTTTTTAAAAGAAACTTAAGTTTTTTAAACGTCCTGTTTCAAAGGACAGAGAAGGTAACAAAGTAAGAAGACGCTGAGCTCACCTCTTCCCATGGGCACACCCAAATTACAACTATTTACAGAGCAACTATCAATGAGAACAACCTGAAGACCAGCAGAAAAGATTTTCCACAACTAAAGATATAAAGGTAGAACCACAATGAGACAGGTAGGAGGGGTGGAGACATTGTATAGTGAAGACCCAGACCCCACTATAGGCAATCTACAAATAGGAGGATAACAACTGTAGAGATTCTACCCAAGCAGGGAGGGGTCCGAGCTCCACGTGGAGCTCCCCAGGCTGGGGCATCCTGCACTGGAAAGATGAGCCCCCAGAATGTCTGGTTTTGAAGGCCAGTGGAGCTTGCATACAGGAGAGGCAGAGGGCCATCAAAAATAGAGACTCTCTTCCTAAAGGGTGTGTGCAAGTTCTCACACTCTCCAAGACCCAGCACAGAGGCAGTAGTTTGAAAGGAACCTGGGTCATACCCACTTGCTGATCTTGGAGAGCCTCCCAGAGAGGCAGGAAGACCCTGGGATTCTCCATGGGGACAGAAACACTTGTGGAATGGACACTGGTACTGGCAAGCACCATTTTAGGGTCCTCCCTCTAGCTTATTAGTGTTGGGGGCTTACCCACCCACCAGCTGGTTGGCACCAGTCCCACAGCCACCCAGGCCAAGCAGCCAGTCACACCCACTTGTAGGCCAGCCCTGCTCTGCAGCCAGCTGCCCTAGAGCCTGGCCCCACCCACCAGGGGGCCCAGGACCAAGTCTCACCGACCAGCGGGCCAGCACCAGTCCTGGAACACCCCGGGATCCACAGCCAGCTGCCTCAGGACTCAGCTTCACCCACCAGCACACCAGCACCAGCCCCAGGACCCACCGCCAGCCACTCCAGAACCCAGCTCCTCCCACCAGTGGGCTGGCAGCCACTGCATGAGGCAGGGCCTGGCAGCCCCAACTACCAGCACACCCCCAGTAGTCAGCCCTGCCACAACAGAAGAACCCATGCAGCTCACATGGAGGACACCCCTAGAGCAATAGCTCTCATAACCAGAGGGGAGTGTGCTGCTGGGCCCCATAGGACATCTCCTATATAAGGCCACTTCTCCAAGATCAGGAAACATAACCAAGCTACCTAACACATACAAATAAACAAAGAATTAGGCAAAACAAGGCAATGGAGGAATATGTTCCAAATGTAGGAACAAGATAAAAACCTAGAAGAAGAAATGCAAATCAAAACTACAATGAGGTATCACCTCACACCTGTCAGAACGGTCATCACCAAAAAATCTACAAACAATAAATGCTGGAGAGGGTGTGGAGAAAAAGGAACCCTCCTATACTGTTGGTGAGAATGTAAACTGATACAGCCACTATGGAGAAGAGTATGGAGGTTCCTTAAGAAACTAAAAATAGAAATACCATATGACCCAGCAATCCCACTCCTGGGCATATACCCTGAGAAAACCATAACTCAAAAAGATACATGCACCCGATGTTCATTGCAGCACTAGTTACAATATTCAACAATAGCCAGGACATGGAAGCAACTTAAATGTCCATCAGCAGATGAATGGGATAAAGAAGATGTGGTACATATATACAATGGAATATTACTCTGCCATTAAAAGGAATGAAATTGTGCCATTTGCAGAGACATGGATGGACCTAGAGACTGTCATACAGAGTGAAGTAAGTCAGAAAGAGAAAAACAAATATATATTAATGCATATATGTGGGATCTAGAAAAATGGTATAGATGAATTTATTTGCAAATCAGAAATAGAGACACAGACATAGAGAACAAATGTATGGATACCAAGCGGGAGAAGGGGGGGAAGGGGGGGTGGCATGGATTGGGAGATTGGGATTAACATATATACACTACTATGTATAAAATAGATAACAAATGAGAACCAACTGTATAGCACAGGGAACTCTACTCAGTGCTCTGTGGTGACCTAAATGGGAAGGAAATCCAAAAAAGAAGGGATATATGTATATGTATAGCTGATTCACTTTGCTATACAGCAGAAACTAACACAACATTGTAAAGCAACTACACTCCAATAAAAAAATAAATGAAAATTTAAAAATTAAAAATTAAATTAAAAATAAATAAAATTTTTAAAAATTAAAAAAAAAGGGGCTTCCCTGGTGGCGCAGTGGTTGAGAATCTGCCTGCCAATGCAGGGGACACGGTTCGAGCCCTGGTCTGGGAAGATCCCA
>NC_041221.1:4268281-4318014 GCF_002837175.3 Physeter macrocephalus
CATGCCGCGGAGCAACTGGGCCCATGAGCCACAACTACTGAGCCTGTGCATCTGGAGCCTGTGCTCCACAACAAGAGAGACCGCGATAGTGAGAGGCCCTGCACACCCCAAGGAAGAGTGGCCCCCGCTCTCCGCAACTAGAGAAAGCCCTCCCACAGAAACAAAGACCCAACACAGCTAAAAATAAATAAATAAATTTATTTTTTTAAAAAAAACAACCTAGAAGAATAAATAAGCAAAATGGAAATAAGCAATCCCAATAAAGATTTCAAGGTAATGAGCATAAAGATGATCAACAAACTCTGGGGGACTTCCCTGGTAGTTCAGCGGTTAAGACTCTGCATTCCCAGTGCAGGGGGCCCGGGTTCGATCCCTGGTTGGGGAACTAGATCCTTCATGCCGCAGCTAAGAGTCTGCGTGCCACAACTAAAAGATCCCCCATTTGGCAATGAAAATCCCACATGCTGTAACTAAGACATGGCGCAGCCAAATAAATAAAAATAAATTTAAAAAAGAAAAAAAAAACTCTGGAGAAGAATGAGTGAACACAGTGAGAATTTTAACAGAGAGTTACAAAATATAAAGAAGAACAAAACAGAGCTGAGGAACACAGTAACCGAAATTAAAAATACACTAGACGAAATCAACAGTAGATTAGATGATACAGAGGAATGGATCAGCAAACTGGAAGTAAGAATAGTGGGAATAACCCAAGCTGAACAGAAAAAAAAAGAAGAAAAAGAATTTTTTAATTAGGATAGTTTAAGAGACCTCTGGGACAACATCAAGCATATTAACATTTGCATATTAAGGGTCCCAGAAGGAAAAGATAGAAGAAAGGGGCAGAGAACTTATTTGAAGAAATAGTAGCTGAAAAATTCCCTAACCTGGGAAAGGAAACAGACATCCAGGTCTAAGAAGCATGCAGAGTCCCAAACAAGATGAACTCAAAGAGGTCCACACCAAGACACACTGTAAGTAAAATGGCAAAATAAAGAGAGAATCTTAAAAGCAGCAGGGGAAAAGCAACTAGTTACATATAAAGCAACTCTGATAAGGCTATCAGCTGACTTTCAGCAGAAACTTTGCTGGCCAGAAGGAAGTAGCATGATATATTTAAAGTGATGAAAGGAAAAAACCTACAGCCAAGAATACTGTACTTGGCAAGGATATTAGTCAGATTTGAAGGAAAGATAAAGAGTTTTATAGACAAGTAAAACTAAAAAGAGTTCAGCACCACTAAACTGGCTTTATAAGAAATGTTAAAGGGACTTCTGTAAGTGGAAAAGAAAAGGCCACAGCTAGAAATATAAAAATTATAAAAAGAAAAATCTCATTGGTAAAGGCAATATACAGTAAAGATAGTAGATCAACCACTTATAAAGCTAGTAGGAGGCTAAAAGAAAAAAAGTATTAAAACCATCTATATCCACAATAAATAGTTAAGGGATACACAAACAAATAGATGCAACTTGAAGTCAAATACATTAAACGGGGGAGGAGGGAGTGAAAATGCAGTGTTTGGTGTGTATCCTAATTTAATAGAGCATCAGATTAAAATAATTTTATATATATCCTTATGGTAACCACAAACCAAAAATCTTTAATAGATACCCACAGAAAAAAAGAGAATGAAATCCAAACACAACACTAAAGATAGCCATCAAATCACAAGGGAAGAGAGCAAAAGAAGAAAGGAACAAAAAAGAACCACAAAAACAACCAGAAAACAATTAACAAAATGGCACTAAGTACATAGCTATCAATAATTACTTTAAATGTAAACGGACCTACTGCTCCAATCAAAAGACATAGAGTGGCTGAACAGATACAAAAATAAGATCCATCTATATGCTGCCTGCAAGAAACTCACTTCAGATCTAAAGACACACACAGACTGAAAGTGAGGGATGAAAAAAGGTATTCCGTGCAAATGGAAATGGAAAGAAAGCCAGGGTAGCAGTACTCATGTCAGAAAAAACAGACTTTAAAATAAAGACTGTAACAAGAGATAAGGACATTACATAATGATCAAGGGATCAATCCAACAAGAAGATATAACAACTGTAAATATATATGCACCCAACATAGGAGCACCTAAATACATAAAGCAAATATTAAAAGACATAAAGTGAGAAATTGACGGTAACACAATAATAGTAGGGGACTTCAATACCACATTTACATCGATGGACAGATCATTCAGGCAGAAAATCACTATGTAAACACTGGCCTTAAATGACGCATTAAACCAGATGAGCTTAATATATAGAACATTCCATCCAAAAGCAGAATACACATTCTCTTCAAGTGCACATGAAACATTCTCCAGACTAGATCATGTGCTAGGCCACAAAACAAGTCTCAGTAAATTTAAGAAGACTGAAATCATATCAAGAATCTTTTCTGACCACAGTTCTATGAGACTAGAAATAAACTACAAGGAAAAAAATGCAAAAACCACAAGCACATGGAGGCTAAATCATATGATATTAAACAACCAATGGGTCACTGAAGAAATCAAAGAGGAAATCAAAAATACCTGCAGACAAATGAAAATGGAAATACAATGATCCAAAATCTATGGAACATTGCAAAAGCCATTCTAAGAGGGAAGTTTATAATGCTAAAGCCTACCTCAAGAAACAAGAAAAATCTCAAATAAACAACCTAAACTTACACCTAAAGGCACTAGAAAAAGAAAAAACAAAACCCCAAAGTTAGTAGGAGGAAAGAAATCATAAAGACCATAGCAGAAATAAATTAAAGAGAGGCTAAAAAAAATTAGAAAAGATCAATGAAACTAAGAGCTGGTTATTTGAGAAAATAAACAAAATTCATAAACCATTAGTCAGACTCATAAAGAAAAAAAGAGAGGGCACAAAACAATAAACTCAGAAATGAAGTTACAACAAACACCACAGAAATAGAAAGCATCATAAGAGATTACTACAAACAATTTTACACCAATAAAATGGATGAACTAGAAAGAATACATAAATTCCTAGAAATGTATAGTCTCCCAAAACTGAATCAGGAAGAAATAGAAAATATGAACAGACTGATTACCAGTAATGAAACTGAGTCACTAATCAATAAACTCCCAACAAACAAAAGTCCAGGACCAGGTGGCTTCACAGGTGAATTCTATCAAACATTTAAAGAAGAGTTGATGCCTATCCTTCTTAAACTATTCCATAACGTTGAAGAGGAAGGAATGCTTCCAAACTCATTCTCAAAAACCAGGATCACCCTGATACCAAAACCAGACAAAGACACCACATGCAAAAAAAAATTGCAGGCCAATATCCCTGATGAACATAGATACAAAAATCCTCAAAAAATATTAGCAAATTGAATTCAACAATACATTAAAAGGATCACACACCATGATCAAGTGGGATTTATGCCAGGGATGCAGGGATGGTTCAATATCTGCAAATCAATCTATATGATACACTACATTAACAAATTGAAGAATAATAATCATATGATCATTTCCATAGCTGCACAAAAAGCTTTGGCAAACTTCAACATCCATTCATGATAAAAATTGTCAACATAGTGGGTATAGAGGGAATATACCTCAACATAATAAAGGTCATATACGATAAGCCCACAGCTAACATCATACTTAATGGTGAAAAGCTCAAAGCATTTCCTCTAAGATCAGGAACAAGACAAGGATGCCTACTCTCACCACTTTTATTCAATATATTATCGGAAGTCCTAACCACAGCAATCAGACAGGAAAAAAATAAAAAGAATCCAGTTGGAGAGGAAGTAGTGAAACTGTGACTGCAGACGACATGATACCATATGTAGAAAATCCTCAAGTTGCCACCAAAGAACTACTAGAGCTTATCAATGAATTCAGTACAGTACGAGGATGCAAAATTAATACACAAAAATCTGTTGCATTTCTATACACTAACAACAAACTTTCAGAAAGAGAAATTAAGAAAACAAACCCATTTACAATCACAGCAAAAAGAATAAAATACCTAGGAATAAATTGAACCAAGGAGGTAAAAGACTCAAAAAACTATAAGACAGTGATGAACGAAATTGAAGACAACACAAACAGATGGAGAGGTATACCATGTTTATGGACTGGGAGAATCAGTATTGTTAAAATGACCATACTACCCAAGGCAATCTATAGATTCAATGCAATCCCCATCAAAATACCAATGGCATTTTTCACAGAAGTAGAACAAACAATTCTAAAGTTTGTATGAAAATACGAAAAACCCTGATTAGCCAAAACAATTTTGAGAAAGAAGAACAAAGCTGGAGATATCATGCTCCCTGATTTCAAAAGGCACTACAGTCATCAAAACAGTATGGTTAAAAAAAACAAACAAAAAAAGAAACAGTATGTTACTGGCACAAAAACAGACACACAGATCAATGGAACAGAATAGAGAGCCCAGAAATGAACCCACACTTACATGGGCGATTAACCTATGACAAAGGAGGCAAGAACATACAATGGGGGAAAGACACCCTCTTCAATGAATTGTGTTGGGAAAATTGAACAGCTACATGCAAAAGAATCAAACTAGACTACTTTCTCACACCATGAACAAAAAAAATTCAAAATGGATTAAAGACTTAAATGCAAGGCCTGAAACCGTAAAACTCCTAGAAGAAAACATAGGCAGAATGTCCTTTGACATCAGTCTTAGCAATATTTTTTGGATCTGTCTCCACAGGCAAGGGAAACAAAAGCAAAAATAAACAACTGGGGCAA
This sequence comes from Physeter macrocephalus, assembly GCF_002837175.3. NCBI lineage: Eukaryota > Metazoa > Chordata > Mammalia > Artiodactyla > Physeteridae > Physeter > Physeter macrocephalus. The sequence goes on from NC_041221.1 coordinate 4,273,038, forward strand.
CTTCAAACTAAAAAGCATTTTCACACTGAAGGAGACTATCAACAAAACAAAAAGGTAGCCTACTGAATGGAAGAAGTTATTTACAAATGTTATATCTGATAAGGAGTTAATATCCAAAATATACAAATAATTCATATAATGCAACATCAAAAACAAACAAATAACACAATTAAAAAATAAGCAGAGGACCTCAATAGACATTTTTCCAAAGACATACAGATGGCCAATAGAAACATGAAAAGATACTCAACATCACTTATCAGCAGGGAAGTGCAAATCAAAACCGTGAGATATCACCTCACACCTGTCAGAATGACTATTATCAAAAAGACAAGAAAAAACACTGTTGATGAGGATGTGGAGAGAAGGGAACCCTCATGCACTGTTGGTGAGAATGTAAATTGGTACAGACACTATGGAAAACAGCATGGCGTTTCTTCAAAAAATTAAAAATAGATCTACCATACAATACAGGAATTCCACTTCTGGATATTTTTCCAAAGAAAACAAAAACACTAATTTGAAAAGATATATGCACCCCTATGTTCATCACAGCATTATTTACAATAGCCAAGATATGGAAAAAACCTAAGGGTCCATTGATAGATGAATGGATAAAGATGATGTGTCATATATACAATGGAATATTACTCATCCATACAAGGAATTGAATCTTATCATTTCTGACAACATGGATGGAACTAGAGGGTATTATGTTAAGTGAAATGAGTCAGACAAAGAAAGACCAATACCATATGAGTTCACTTTGATGTGGAATCTAAAAAACAAATGAACAAATATAACAAAACAGGAACAGACTCATAAATACAGAGAACAAACAGGTGGTTGCCAGAGGGGAGGAGCCATGGGGAAGAATAAAATAGGTAGGGGAGATGGAGAGGTACCAACTCCCAGTTACAAAATACATGTCTTGGGGATGAAATGCACAGCATGGGAAATATAGTCAGTACTATTATAATAACTTTACATGGTCATGGTAACTAGCTCTATCATGGTGATCACTTTGTAATCTATATTTGTAGAGAAATATAGAATCACTATGTTGTACACCTGGAGCTAACATAGCATTGTAGGTCAATTATACTTCAATTTTTTTAAATTAATATTTTCCCTTTCTTTTTCTAGCCTTCCAGAGATGCTATGTAGAACTCATGGCTAGAAAATATGGTCTTAAAGAATGACAACAGATCGCATTTGCCAAATAAAACAAGAGAACGACACACAGATGGTTTCTATTTCAAACCAGAGGAAGAGTTTGTGGCTGATCACAGTGCCGGGGGACTCCAGGAAGCTGTACAGAGAAGCGACGCTTGTGGTATTGGTGCAAAGAACACAGAAAGTTCCCAACCAACCCCTAAATCACATCAGTGGCCCTCCTCAGTCCTGCCCTAGCATCCTGTGCGTACTGCAACTTCAGCATCTAACACAAAATAAATAACAGCTTTACTGAGATATAATTCAGATACCATACAATTCACCCATCTAAAGTATAGGGTCCGAAATTTTTTAGTATATTCACAAGGTTGTACGACCATCATCCCTATCAACGCAGAACATTTTTATCACCCCCCAAAGAGGCCTCCTATCCGTTAGCAATCACTCTCCATTCCTCCCATCACCTCCCAGCCCTAGGCAACCGCTAATCTACTTTCTGTGTCAATGGATTTGCCTATTCTGGACAATTCATGTAAGTGGAATGATATCGTATGTGACCCTTTGTGACTGGCTTCTTTCACTTAGCATGTTTTCAAGGTTCATCCATGCTGTAGCATGTAGCGATACTTCATTTCTTCTTATTGCTGTGTACTATTCCATTGTATGGATTTACCACATTTTATTTATCCATTCATCAGCTGATGGACAACTGGGTTGTTTCCACTTTTTGACTAGTATGAATAATACTGCTATGAACATTTGTGTAGAGCAGTTTTTTGTGTAGACATGTGTTTTCAGTTCCCTTGAGTGTATAACCAGGACTGGAATTGCCAGGTCATTGGACAATTTTATGTTTAGCTCTTTGATGATCTGCCAGACTGTTTCCCCAAGCAGTTTAGCACCTTTTAACATTGTCTTTTCACAACGTTGGTTTCACACTGTTAGTTATTAAAGCGGTGGGACCATATCCTTTTCTTCCCCAGCACTTAGAACAACAAAGGGGCTACTAGATAGTTGCTGAGACTTCTGCCGATTTAAAGTTCTCTATTCTTCGGGGCCCATCAGTCCACTAATGACCTTTACACTCATGGTGAGACAAGAGAAATATTTCTTGGTGAAGCTTTACATGCTTTTACTCCCCCTCCCCAAGCTAACTTGGCGTTACCTCTTCCTTAATTAGTCTCTTTCCTCTTATAATTTCTGCTGCCAGCCCTTGGCTGGTCCAGAGCTGTCAGGATTTCTTTTCATGGGCTCCATGTCTTCATCTGCCTCATTCGTACTCAGTGGGAAAAGTGATGGGGTGAGGGGAACGCAGGCAAGAGGATCTGTGTCTAGGCCGGGTTAGGGAATTAAGGGAGGGGGAAGGGAGTAGGGAACGCCCAAGAATTGAATCCAGTGGATGTGAGAGATATACACGATCGATTCTCCTTGAAAAGGACAGAGAATAAACATTCAAAGAGAGGATTGCCTGGTTAACTGGCTCTGTATATCAGTATTGGATAAATTTCGTTAGTACTTTTTCAGCTAAATATCTCCAACCCCCCAAAATCTAACTCAACTCAAATTATCCTCTGGGCCATGGTTAATGGATTCTCTACATTATGAGTCAAACTGGAGAATTTCATGATCTGAGGACCATGATCTGCTCATGGGTTCCTGGTGCTTCCTTCACCCTCATTCCACTGGCGCCTCTCCAGCCTCCCCACCCGTATCTCTCGCTGGTCCACGGTGAAGTCTGCCAAGTCTTCTAGCCTTGGAGGCCAGAGCTCCTTCCAAAGGGCCCTTAACTGTGCTCATCTCTGGCTCTGATTTGCCCAGCAGCGCGTTGTCACCCCATCTGTGCTTTTCTGTCTGAGTCGCTTTGATGGTGAAGCCAGAAGCAAAAATAGCAGGTAGATAGTTCTACTTCCTCTTGGTTCTCCATTTACAAAACCCCTTCTACCCAAAGCAGAGGGCCTGCCCCTGTTTGTTCTTCCTGCTGCAAACGTGGCTTCTCAGAAGCTCACGTCTAGAAGATACTTGGCTCATTCTGGTGCTGTAGTCTCGCTGGCACTCTCGTTAGCAGGTTCTTGTCACTAACACTTGCCTGGAGCTGTGTGCCCACCTTGAACCTTTAGAATGGATCCTCTTTGAGTCTGAGCTCAAAAAACATTAATGGGCGAACATTATTTAGTTACACTCCTCTTCACTTTCGTGTATTGCCTCTTCCTCTGCTGGGCCTTGGTGACAGCCTTAATTTGTTCTAAAACATTTGGAAATGACCTTCCTACAGTCTACGATTTTAGCATCTCTCAGCTTTTCCATGACTGGACCATCATCTCCACTTTGTCTACATGGGCATCATTCAATCATTCAATTGTGGAATTATTCAGGCAGCAGGACGGGATAGGGTAGGGATGGGATAGACTGAAAAATAGCTCCCTAAAAAGATATCCAGGTCCTTACCCCTGGAACCTGTGAATGTGACTTTATTTGGAAAAAGGGTCTTTGCAGATGGGATTAAGGTCAAGGTCTTGAGATAAAGACATTATCTTGGATTATCTGGGTGGGCCTTAAATGACCCTACAAGTGTCCTTATATGAGAGGTGGGGGGATATTCCGTGGATAGGAGAGGAAGAGGTGATGTGAACACAGAGGCAGAGATTGGAGTGATGTGGCCACAAGTCAAGAAATGCCTGGAACCACCAGAGCTGGAAAGAACAGATTCTCTTTTAGTGCCTCTGGAAGAGCACAGCCTTACCAACACCTGGATTTCAGGCTTCTGGTCTCCAGAACTGTGGGAGACTGATTTCTGTTGTTTTAAACCACTCAGCTTATGGTAATTGGTCAAGGCAACCACAGGAAACTAACAGAGTAGTGAATGGCTCCCTTGTTTTAACCTGACCAGTTATAACCTCTTTTTTGTTTTGTTTTGATTTTTTGGTTTTTTGTTTGTTTTTTTGTTTTTTTTAACATCTTTATCGGAGTATAATTGCTCTACAATGGTGTGTTAATTTCTGCCTTATTACAAAGTGAATCAGTTATACTTATACATACATCCCCATATCTCTTCCCTCTTGCTGTCTCCCTCCCTCCCACCCTCCCTATTCCACCCCTCTGGTGGTCACGAAGCACCGAGCTGATCTCCCTGTGCTATGCAGCTGCTTCCCTCTAGCTATCTATTTTACATTTGGTAGTGTATATATGTCCATGCCACTCTCTCACTTTGTCCCAGCTTACCCTTCCCCCTCCCCGTGTCCTCAAGTCCATTCTCTAGTAGGTCTATATTTTCATTATTAATAACTGCTTTCTTTGGCTCTCACCCACACCAGTGCACTAGCCTGTGGGAGCAAAATCCTCTTTGAAGCTAGCATAAGCCTCCACTTAAGGAGTAGAAAATAGATTGTATGATCTGGAGCTTCTTATGCTTTAGCTTTTTGCTACCCAAAGTGTGGTCGTCGTTGGCATCACATCAGAGCTTGTTAGAAATGCAGGTTCTCAGGCCCTACTGGGCTCTGCTGAATCAGAACCTGCATTATAACGAGACCCCCAAGGAACTGGTGTGCACATTTCAGTTTGAGAAGCAGGGCCATAATTTACTCCTCCATGCTCGCAAATGGTCCCGCCTCTGTCTTCCAATTTACTTACCTCCACTTGAGGCTGAGGGTCTTTGATCTGTTTGGAGCCTTTCAATCAATCACTCTTTTCTTCCTCAGTGCCTAAGCATCAGTCTATGGAATTCTTATCTCTAAGAACTTACCTAGACCAGGTGTTTTTCAAGCTTTTGGCCAATGTATATAGCAGCTATGCTTTCCCAAGAAACCCCTAGTGTTTTTGCCTCGTCAAAGGAGAGAGGGAGTAAGCAGGGAAGGGGTCGGCAGACAGAGGGTCTTATAATCCTGGGGAGAAAAAGAGTCATGTACCAAAATGTTCATTGCAGCTCTATTTACAATAGCCAGGACATGGAAGCAACCTAAGCATCCATCGACAGATGAATGGATAGAGAAGATGTGGCACATATATACAATGGAATGTTACTCAGCCATCACAAGAAGGGAATAAAGATTTACACTTATAACCTCTTTTTAATGTTTAAAATGGGGAGGAGGGCGAGCAGCTGATTGTATGGGAACCTGATACCACCCTCTCCTCAGCAAGGTACTAACCTGAGGACTGACTGCCTGCTGTCTCGTATCCTGAACTCTAGTTCAGACAATGCTCAAGCCAATCCACTCCCTGGGGAGAAAAAAATGGAAAAAAAAAAAAGTCTGTTTCATGCAACAAAGACTCAATGTGATTTTTCTCCCTGAGTCAAGTTCGCATTCTGTCTCCTGGCTACCTCACCACTCGTGTCTGGGCCAAGAAGACATCAAACAGAGCCTTAGTTTCCACGCCCATCAGAACTCTTCATTCAACAGCCACTAACGTACAGGCTGGCACTTTATGAGCTGGATTATTGCCCTGGGTTTGTGACTAAAAATATGCCCAGGAGGTTAAAACTATGGGGATAAAGTCTCTGAGCAGGAGAAATCTGGGCAAGGACAGACTGTAGATTGGATTGAACAGTTCTACAAAAAACAGGAAACCCAAGGCAGCTGAGACTTCCTTTCCTTTGAGGGTGACGTGTGCACTTGCCCTGATGGAGCAGGAAGGAGTAACAGTCAATCCTGTGTGCAGGCCCTGTTCTAAGCCTTCTGCATTTTTATTTAATTCCCACAACAGCCCTATGAAGCAGATACTATTATTTGCCTCATTTTTCAGATGTTGAAACCAAAACACAGAGAGGTTAAGCAACTTACCTGAGATCACACAGGGGAGAAGTGACAGAGCAGGGATTTGAAGCTAGTGGTCTGGCTCCAGAGTCTGTGGTCTTACTCACCTATGCCAGGCAGACTCTGAGATGGTCACCTCTGTTCCCCATCTCTTGGTAGTCACACCTTTGAGTAATCCCCTTCTCTTGAGTATGGATGGTACCTGTGAGTTAACAGAATGTGGCAAAGGGGACAGGATGCTGCTTCTGTATTTAGGTTACAGGTGATTGTGGTTCCCATCTTTCTGGCAGACCCTCTGTAGTGCCTTCTCAGCTTGCACCCTTTGAGGGTAGAAGAGCCCACGTGGGGACTTCCCTAGTGATCCAGTGGTAAAGAATCCACCTTCCAATGCAGGGGACAAGGGTTCGATCCCTGGTCAGGGAACTAAGATCCCACATGCCGTGGGGCAACTAAGCCCGCACGCCACAGCTACTGAGCTCTCTTGCCTCAACGAGAGAGCCCACGTGCCGCAAACTACAGAGCCCACGTGCTCTGGAACCTGCAGGCCACAACTAGAGAGAAGCCCGCGCACCCCAACAAAAGCCCGCCTGCCTCAACGAAGATCCCGCGTGCCGCAACTAAGACCCAACGCAGCCAAAAAAAATTAAAATAAATAAATAAAATAAATATTTTCTTTTTAAAAAAAGAAAAGCCCACATGACAAGGACCTGAGGCGGCCTCCAGTCACTAGCCAGCAAGGACTTGCGATCCTCAGTCTAACGGAGGTAGGAGGTAGATGGACCCCTGGGCTGGACAGCTGGTGTTTGTCAAACGGAGTAAAATTGAAGCTTTGTTTTCCCTAGACACTCCAGGGACAAAGTTAGTGGCAAGAGCTGAGCTCTGCTGAAGTAAAGAGATAAGATGACCACTACGGAGGTCAAGAAAAACTTCCCTGGCTGCACATGCTCAGGAAGGCTCCTTGGGGGTCAAAAAGGGAGGGGTGCCACCCCATAATAGGTGACGTCAACGCTCCCACAGGCCCCGACGCTGGAATCCATCTTGGCGGAAAGATGCACAGGCAGATGGAGGAGGACCCTAGGACAGGTCAGCTGTGGGAAAAGAAACAAGATAATAGGCCAAAGGTAAACAAAGACCCGGAAGAACCGCCCTATATAAATGATTTAACCGCCTCTTTACTGCACCCCTCATTCGGGATGCCCACACCCTTTCTCTCCACGTGTGTATTTCTGCCTTGCTTCTGACTTAAATATGTAAACTGTTTCTCTGTGTGCTCTCCCATATGCTGTGCTATGTCTCTAATAATAAACTGTTTACCTGTTTTTACAGTTTTTGCCTCCTTGAAACATTCTTGCTTTCAAACAGGGGCAAGAGCCAGGGCCACTTTGCTTCTAGCCTCTAGCCCCTGGTGGTCTAGCAGCTAAGATTCCTACTTTTTCATCCAAGCTACCCAGCTTCAATTCCTAGACAGGGAACTAAGATCTCTCTTCCGGACCGCTCACTGCTCTCTCTCCAAGATCTTAACAGCCCTAAAGAAACTAAATTCTGCCAACAACCCTGTGAACTTTAAAGTGGATTCTTCCCTTACAACACAGGGAATACAGCCAATATTTTAAAACAACTATAAATGGAGTCTAACCTGTAAAAATTGTGAATCATGATAGTGTACACCTGAAACTTATATAATATTGTACATCAACTATACTTCAATAAAAAAATAAAGAAAAAGTGGATTCTTCTCCAGTGGACCCTCATCCTGGCTGACACCTTGAGAGACCCTAAACAGAGGAGCCAGCCAAGCTCTGCCTGGATTCCTGACCCATATAAACTGAGATAATAATGTTGTTTTAAGCTATTATGTTTGGGGTTATTTGTTATGCAGCTATAGATAACTGATACAGCCCCCTAGGGTTGAGTCCTACCTTAGCCAGCCACAAGCCCACTGAGCATGCACCATCCTGGGCCTCAGGTTCCTCATCCTCTCAGTGAGAGATGGGTTTGTTTCATTCATTCACTCAACAGATATTTACTGAGCAACTATCTGGTGCAGAACCAGAACCAGAACCAGATGCAGTTCTAGGTGCTGGAGATACAACAGAGAAGGAAACAGAGTCCCCTCCTTCTTGGGGCTTATATTTTAGAGGGGCAAGAGCCAGGGCCACTTTGCTTCTAGCCTCTAGCCCCTGGTGGTCTAGCAGCTAAGATTCCTACTTTTTCATCCAAGCTACCCAGCTTCAATTCCTAGACAGGGAACTAAGATCTCTCTTCCGGACCGCTCACTGCTCTCTCTCCAAGATCTTAACAGCCCTAAAGAAACTAAATTCTGCCAACAACCCTGTGAACTTTAAAGTGGATTCTTCCCTTACAACACAGGGAATACAGCCAATATTTTAAAACAACTATAAATGGAGTCTAACCTGTAAAAATTGTGAATCATGATAGTGTACACCTGAAACTTATATAATATTGTACATCAACTATACTTCAATAAAAAAATAAAGAAAAAGTGGATTCTTCTCCAGTGGACCCTCATCCTGGCTGACACCTTGAGAGACCCTAAACAGAGGAGCCAGCCAAGCTCTGCCTGGATTCCTGACCCATATAAACTGAGATAATAATGTTGTTTTAAGCTATTATGTTTGGGGTTATTTGTTATGCAGCTATAGATAACTGATACAGCCCCCTAGGGTTGAGTCCTACCTTAGCCAGCCACAAGCCCACTGAGCATGCACCATCCTGGGCCTCAGGTTCCTCATCCTCTCAGTGAGAGATGGGTTTGTTTCATTCATTCACTCAACAGATATTTACTGAGCAACTATCTGGTGCAGAACCAGAACCAGAACCAGATGCAGTTCTAGGTGCTGGAGATACAACAGAGAAGGAAACAGAGTCCCCTCCTTCTTGGGGCTTATATTTTAGTGAAGGGAGATAGATGTGATAGTTAATTTTATGTGTCAACTTAACTGAGTCACAGGGTGCCCAGATATTTGGCTGAACATTGTTCTGAGTGTGTCTGTGAGGATTCTGGATGAGATTAACACTTGATTAGGTAGACTGAGTAAAGCAGGTCACCTTCCCCAATGTGGAAGGGCCTCAGCTAATCCACTGGAGGCCTGAATAGAACAAAAGAGAGAATTTATTCTCTTTACCTGACCGTTTTCAAGCTGGGTCATTGGTCTTTCCTCCTGCACCTGGACTGGAACTTACATCATCAGCTCTCCTGATTCTCGGGTCTTTCAGGCTTGTATTGGAATTATACCGTGAGTTCTCCTGGGTCTCTAGCCTACAGATGGCAGATCATGGGACTTCTCAGCCTCCGTAGTTGCATGAGACAATTCCTATAATAAATTTCTTTATGGAGATATACATACATATATACACATGTATACAAATATACACACATACATATATATGTGTGTGTGTGTGTGTGTGTGTATTATATCCTATTGGTTCTGTTTCTCTAGAGAAATACAGTAGACAATGACAGACATGTAAATGAGTCATATGGCAGGTTGCTAGGGGGAAAAATAAAGCCAAGGATTGTGGACAAGGAAAGCTGGGAGGCAGGAGGGAGATCACAGATGGCCTCCATAAAGATGAGACATTTGAGGAAGAGACCTGAAGGAGGTGAGGGAGAAAGAGCTGCAGCTGTTTGGGGAAGAGCATTCCCAGTAGAGGGAACAGCAAGTGCAAAGGAGCATATGCTTTGCATGAGCAAGGATGGGCAAGAGGGCCAGGGTGGCTACAATGGAGGGACCCGGGGTCGGGGCGGGGGGCGCGGCAAGAGGAGACACAGAAAGTCCTCCAGGTACCACAGCCAACAGGTAGTGGACTGAGACCCGCAAGGTCTGAGTCCAGAGCCTGAGGTCTTAATCACCACCCTTCCCTGCTTCTCCTCCCGAGGATGCCCTTTTGTAATGCCTTGCAGATAAGAGGTAGGAAATGAGTACATTGCAGGAGTGGGAGGGAGATTCCAGTCTTTTCCTCTACACATATACACAGAAACTCTCTTCTCTTCCCTCCATTTAAGCCTCTATTAACTGACTCGCTCCAGCCCACTGTACAACTTACTTCCGATGACTGCTGGGAAGCTCAGAGCCAGAAGGGGAAGTTCAGTTTTCTTCCTCGCTGTGTGTTAAACAAGAGTCAGTTTGCTATAGTGCCAAGTTGCCTCTCATGTATCTTGATGTTTTTGCTCCATTTGAAAGAAGCAAACCTGGAAATCAAAAGTGATTTCTAGGATGGTGTGGTTTGTGCAAGAGTGACAATGTGAAACTCCGCTCAGCAATTCCATGCTCGACAGAAAGGCCTCAGCCCCTCATTGTGAAACCCAGCCAATTGGACACATTTATTTACCTCCATTCTTTCCCTAGGAGGGCAAGCAGACCTCAACTCAAATCCTAGCTGCGTCATTTTCCAACCAACCACCTTGAGGACGTAAGGTGTCAAGAGTCTGCCTCCAAGTGCAGAAAACCTCAACCCAAGTCACAGTAACAGAATACAATAGCAGAAGCCCACATGTACAATAGTGGAAGAAGAGAAAAAAGAGACGAGATGTTGACAGATATTTGGAATCTGGAAAGTCAATAAAGGAACAGCACTTAGCAGAGTAGAGACAGCTGAAAATTAAGTATCTCAGGAAAGGGCTGCCCATGAGAAGCCAGCCGGTTAAGAACGAGGAGCCCCCAGAAAGTTTCCAGAAACAGAAGTGCCAGGCACCTCAGAGACAGGACTATGGGACGAAGTTGGAAATGGGGGAGCTGGTCGTGTGTAGGGCAGTTTTTAGTCCCTCCAGGTCCCCTCCCAGCTTGCACATGGTCAGCCACCCTTCTTCAAATCCCCCTGGTTTATTCTCTTCAAAAAATTGAGAAGTTGGGGAAGTTAGGAGCCCTGATGCTCAGGGCTAGTGGGGGTGAGGCACTGTATTTAGGGGACTGAACTTAAATCTACAACCAAGGAGACTCCAGCCCTCTTCCCCAGGTCCTCTTCCAGGGTGGTGGCCAGGCAGACATAAACCATCTCTGCTCTCCCCCAGGCAGGAGACCTCTTCTCTTAGGAAATTGGACATACCCTGAGAAAAAGCCTGCTGATTCCAGAAGCTGGGGGTTCCCCTCCAGCCCTGCTTCCGGCTTCCATCAGCAAGCCGCAACTGTGTACACAGAGAGTCCATGCATCACTCGATACCTGTCTTAAAAGCGGGCAGACAGCGAGGACACCAGACATAGGAGGAAAGACATACCAAAACTGAGGGCACAAAAGAAGTCAGAGGAGGGACTTCCCTGGTGGTGCAGTGGTTAAGAATCTGCCTGCCAGTGCAGAGGACACAGGTTCGAGCCCTGGTCCGGGAAGATCCCACACGGCGCGGAGCAACTAAGACCGTGTGCCAAAACTACTGAGCCTGCGCTCTAGAGCCTGCGAGCCACAGCTACTGAGCCCCCGTGCCACAACTACTGAAGCCCGCATGCCTAGAGCTTATGCTCCGCAACAAGAGAAGCCACCACAGTGAGAAGCCCACGCACCGCAACGAAGAGCAGCCCCTGCTCCCCACAACTAGAGAAAGCCTGCACACAGCAACGAAGACCCAACACAGTCAAAAATAAATAAATAATTTTTTTTAAAAAGTCAGAGGAGATGAAAAACATGCACAAAGCCGAAAATTGTGTTTTTGAAAAACCCTACAATTAATACTCTCAGAGAGATTTGAGAAGAAATTGCATCTGTAAAACAGAAAAAAAAAAAAAGTGCGGTAAAAAGAACAGAGACTGAGAAAGCTCTTAGATTGAACAATATTCTAGATGAAATAAAATCAAACACATTAAAATCTCTGAAATGGAAGTTATGAGTCATCATCCTGAAAGAAAAATTAAAACTATAAATGGAGTCACATCAGTTTTGGTCACATTTTACAGCAAATAAGGGCAGGTAGGGCATGCCACCGAAAAGTGACCCAAAAAAAAGCACTTTTGGCTTTTGGAGATTTTTGGTTTTGTTGTTTTATTATCTCTTTTTAAAATTTTTTTATTGAAATCTAATTGATTTACAATGTTGTGTTAGTTTCAGGTGTACTGCAAAGTGATTCAGTTATATATATATATATATATATATATATATATATATATTAGATTCTTTTCCATTATAAGATATCGAGTATAGTTTCCTGTGCTATACCGTAGGTCCTTGGTTATTTATTTTCTATACATTAGTGCATATATTTTAATCCCAAACTCCTAATTTATCCCCCCCACCTTTCCCCTTTGGTAACCATAAGTTTGTTTTCTATGTCTGTGAGTTACTTCTGTTTTGTGAATAAGTTCATATGTATCATTTTTGTAGATGTCACATGTAAGTGATAGCATATGGCATTTGTCTTCTCTGTCAGAGCTTTTTGGATTTGGAGGATCACCCGTAAGTGCTGTGGACAAGTATTTATTGCAGAGTTTTCGTAACAACCGTGTCAAGGTCATGACATTACAGTCACAGCTCTGATGGTCTTGGCTCATCACAGACTTTCTGAGGCACAAAATTGCTGTGCTTGTGATTTCAGTTAAGGTTCCAGTTAATTCTCCACACTTCTCAGGGCACCACAGAGATGCGTTTAGCTGCTTTTCCCCCCGGGAAAGTGGTGCTTCAGTGATCAGAGAAACTCACATTAGTTGCTCTTGGTAGAGACCCAGGGAAAAAGTCCTCATTTGGACTCCATAATTGTGAATGAGTTGGCCAGGTATTTGGGGGGAAAAAAACTACTATTGCTTTTATTCTTTTTTCCTAGAATTATTAAATTATGGTGATGGAAGGAGACATCCCTGAAAAGAGAATCTGCAACACTTAAAAAATACTGGAGTAGCAATTAAAAGAATGTATTTGGGGCTTCCCTGGTGGCGCAGTGGTTGGGGGTCCGCCTGCCGATGCAGGGGACACGGGTTCGTGCCCCGGTCCGGGAGGATCCCACATGCCGTGGAGCGGCTGGGCCCGTGAGCCACGGCCGCTGAGCCTGCGCGTCCGGAGCCTGTGCTCCGCAGCGGGAGAGGCCACAACAGTGAGAGGCCCGCGTACCGCAAAAAAAAAAAAAAAAAAAAGAATGTATTTGAAGAATTACTATGGAACGAAGCTTTAAATACATACACTGAAGATGAAATTTCCACTGAATAAGTGCTGCTATAAATACCTACTTCAAATTCATTAACTGATACCTTAATATCGAACTTCAAGATAAACTTAAGTTCACAGCATAATTTTACACAAAGTAGAGCTATTGAGGCACTGCCAGCAGGACTATTTATTACACTATTTGTACTCCAAACACATCCCAAAATGAGTTAAAATTTCTCAAGAAAGGTCAAGGGATATATCAAGTACTTCCCATGTAAGAAATAACAAGTTTGGATTTTTTTCCAAGCTAGAAAAATATAATTTTTTTCTCAATAAGGAAATAATGGGACATAATTCAAAATCTGTATCTGATACTCTTAGATGATTCCATATTTAGTAATATCAGCAATATGCACCACACCCACACACATACACATACAACAGAGAGTTTTTAGAAATCACAAAACATCTCTTTTACTGAACATCTAAATTTAATTTAGACATTTTGAGGTCTAGGCTTTTTTGCAAAGTACCCGTATAAATCAAATTAAGGTTTTTCACAGCTTTTTGTATGTTTGTTTTTCTTTTTTAAAAAATTTTTTTCTGTTTTTTTCCTTCCAGTTTTGTTGAGATTATAAACAACATACAGCACTAAGTTTCAGGTGTACAGCATATATTTGACTTACATCATGAAATGATGATTTGACTTCTTACATCATGAAATGATCACAATAAGTTTAGTGCACATCCATCATCTAAATACAAAGTAAAAGAAATAGAAAATATATATATTTTTTCCTTGTGATGAGAATTCTTAAGATGTACTCTCTTAACTTTCATATGTTGCATACGACAGTACTGTAAAATTCATCATGTTGTACATTACATCCCTAGGACTTATCTATCTTATAACTGGAAGTTTGTACCTTTACTCCTGCATACAATTCCCCCTCCCCCATCACAGCTTTTTTCCCCCTGCAGCACTTCCGTTGGCTCAGTGTATATTATGTATCACTGTGCAGAGAGGTGCTCTTGAACCTGGGTGCTCCTTCTCCCTCAGTCTCTTCTCCCTGGCCCAGGCCCTCATGAAATCTGCTCTACTTGGGCTGAAATACAGAGACCAAAACAAACCAACAACTAAAGACAAAGTAACAGCACAACAGCAAGTCAACTACAAGGAGGGGAGAGGGGGAAGGCAGGGTGGAGGAACGGAGAAGGGAAAGAAGGGGAAGGAGATGAATGGAGGAAGAGCAATTTTGTTTGATCCATTGGTTTTTCCAGGTTGAAATTTCTGAAACTGTGGGGATTGAAATGGGGGAAACGTCGTTAAAAAACAATGAACAGCCATATGATCCAGCAATCCCACTCCTTGGTATTTACCCAAAGCAGTTGAAAACTTATGTCCACACAAAACCCTGCACACCTATGTTTATAGCAGCTTTAGGCATAATTGCCCCAACTTAGAAGCAACCGAGACTTCCTTCAGTAGGCGAATTGGATAAACAAGCAAATCCAGACAATGCAGTATTATTCAGTGCTAAAGAAATGAGCTATCAAGCCATGGAAAGACATGGAGGAAACTTAAACACATATTACTTAGTGAAAGAAGCCAATCTGAAAGGCTACATACCACATGATTCCAACTGTATGACATTCTGAAAAAGACAAAACTATGGAGACGGTAAATGGATCAGTGGTTGCCCTGGTGGGGGAGGGGAGGGGGAGGAAAAGAGGAACAGGCAGAGCACAGATGATTTTTAGGGCAGTGAAACTATCCTGTCTGATACTATAATGGTGGATACGTATCACTAGACATTTGTCGAAACCCGTAAATATACACCAAGAGTGAACTCTAATGTAAACTATGAACTTTGGGTGATAAGGATGTGTCAGCGTAGGCTTATCAGTTGTAACAAACGGACCCCTCTGTGTGGGATGTTGTGGGGGGAGAGGCTGTGCATGTGTGGGGACAGAGGGTACATGGGAACTTTGTACTTTCCAATCAGTTTTGCTGTGAACCTAAAACTGCTCTAAAAAATAAAATTCATTAATTTTTTAAAAATTCAATGAGCATCGGGAAATAAGTTTAAGGGGAAAAGGTAAATGCAGAATGACCTTATTGAATCATCTCATATTCTTGCCACTAGTGTAGGGATGAATCAGAGCTCTAATTATCAGTGCAACTGGTGGACAAGGACTAACTCGCTCATCACTGTATTTCTCCCATCCTCTAAAGGCTCTCAATCAATGTTTGCTTTCTCCCATTTAACTGAGGAAGTTGAAGATTTGAGGGATGCTTTTGAGTCAAAAAGCCAATACGTGCTACTGTTCACGAGTCACTGGACTGTCATTTAGACTTGGAATAAAGGTGTGTTACCTGCAGATGAGTTTACAAACTGCCAAGGGGCTGGAGGGAGGCTGGCAGGAGCCAAGGATGGGTTAATGCACGCTGGCATTACCCAAGGACAGGTAGATAACATGACATTTCCTAGAGCCAGAACACCCATCCTTTGTAAGACTCTGGTGTTACCAGAGAACCCTGGTGAATGCAGCAGTAGTCAGAAGCCAGCTTACTTTGGATTTTAGGAAGTCAAGACTTAGCAGTGAAGAGGAGAAATTGCTCTTCAGAAGGAGACAACCATTTCCTATGTGTGACTATCCCCAGGCCCCTGTGGAAGTGCAAATTACTGACACAGAGAAATCAAAAGCACCAGCACAATAACTGAACATGCACTGTGAAAATTCTCTGCCACCTGCAGTGCCTTCAAGTGACTATTGTAAGCTGTCCTGGGAGGGAGATCTGCCTGGCCACGAGTGTTGCTGGCTGCTTTGTACACATCCTAGGGTACTCGTTGAGTAGACCTTGGTTTTCTTGGAAACTAGAAGGCAGACCTCTGACCTCTAATCAGGTTATCCTTACGACTGATCTCAGTGGTATTTCTCTTTCAAAAAACATAAATTGTGGCAAATGAGTGATGTTCTCCATAGTACTAAACTTCAGCTGTCACTCATTGTGTCTACATGTACAGGATAAAATATTTATGTCCACTAGCAGCTCTGTGATAAATTGTCTAAGAGCCACAGCAAGAAACAGGAAAAGCTGATCGTAAGAATTTCCCAGACAGGTACTTCCCTCGTGGTCCAGCGGTTAAGACTCCGTGCTCCCAATGCAACGATCCCGGGTTCGATCCCTGGTCAGGGAACTAGATCCCGCGTGCCGCAACTAAGACCAGGCACAGGCAAATAAATAAATAAATATTTTTTTAAAAAAAGAATTTCCCAGACAGAAAGGAAAAGGCCAGCAGGGAGGCTCCCCGTAGGCTGTCGTAGTCACTCAGTGACAGCAGTCAGACTCTCTCCTGTGGCTCAGCCCAAGGACCAGCCCAGGGCCACCATCCCCTGATGCCTTCCTGCCAAGAGCACCCCAGACCCACGTTTGGTACTGAGCCTTAAAAACCAGATTTCCTTTGGGAAAAGCTGGTGACTCCCGCAGTAGAATATTCTCGAAATTAACTGAATTCGTTCTGACATCAGGAAGAGGTGACCCCACACACCACACTCAGGTCTCTTCCACGACTCCACAACCTTAAAAAGGACGAGGGTGCAGCAGAGAGCAGCAGGGCTGAGGTTGGAGAGGAAAGCAGGATGGAGAGGGAACCCAGGGAAGAAGCCTGTGCCCAGCATGGAGGAGCTTGGGTTCTACCTGAGTCATCGTAGGTCCACATCCTGCAGCCGGTGGAGGGGCTGTGGGAGAAGCCAAGACTGGAATGGGAAAAGCAGCAGGAGGTCCTCACTGTAGCCAGGCTGGAGATAATGATGGCTTTTGGTGGAGGTGAGGGCAAGAAGGCAGTGGAGGGATATGAGGAGGCAGAAACAGCAGACTGAAAGGGGGAAATCTAGGCTACAGCCCAGGCTTCTGGCTTTAAACAGCTGGAAAGAAGGGGGTGCCATTCTCCAAGATGGAAAAGGCCATCGGGGGAAGGAACAGCTACAGGGTGAGCTGAGAAACCAAGACATCCATTCCGACCACTCTGAGTGTGAGATGCCTGTGAGATAACCAAGTCGACATGACAAGTCGGTAGCCGGGTGTATTAGCCAGAAGCTCAGAAACAGTTCTGGGCTAAAGACATAAGCGTCGGCCTCGAGGACGTAGTGTTTTTAAACTGCTGCGACTGTATGAGATAAGTTGGAGAGAAGAATCAGAAGAATGTAATGCCCAGGAGAAGAAAGGGGAGGTTCATGAAAAGGCCTGAGGAGAAATGGCCACGTGGGTGAGAGAAATAAAACAAGAGTGTGGTGTCCGAGGAATGGAGGAAAAAGGATTTTTCTTGAAGAAGGAAGTGGTCAACTGTGTTGAAACTGACCAATTAGGTAAGATAAGAACAGGAAATGTAATAGATGTACTGGCCCAGAGGTCATGAGCTACTGTAGTGGACACTGTGGGGTGCCGCCCAGATACTCCTTCAGACAGAGCAGCTGAAGCCACGGCTTTGTGCAAGCTTCCACCTCCCCCAGGGGCAGCCCACGTCCAAAGCCTACAAGCGTTGTTCCCAAGATCAATCCCCAATACATTTCCCGCTTGGGCATCTTCTGTTCAGAGTCTGTTTCCAGGGAACCCAGCCTAAGACAGAGATCTTAGCAAGACCCGTCTTGGTGGAGTGATGAGGATAAAATCTAGGTTTCAGGGAGCTGAGAAGTGAAGGGGAGAGTGTGGGGAAGTGGAGACCACAGGCAAAGGCACCTCCTTTAATAAGTATGACTTTAGGGCTCAGAGAAATGTGTCAGTACCTAGAGGAGGGTAAGAAAGTCAAGGGTAAGGTATGTTGGGTGAGTGATATTACACCATGATTGGAGACCGTTGGGTGGCTTCAGTAGACAGGATGCCAAGGCTTCCAGCTCCTGCCCCAAAACCCGATGTGTGATTTTCAAGCCTGACTGTAGGTAATTACAAGGCTTTAGCTGGCAGGCCCCAGGGGAAACTCCCTCCCCACATTAGACTTGGTGACAGCCAGGCCCTGAAAACTCTGACAGGAGCTGCAGTCCAGGATTCAGGTCCCTGGCTGGCCATTCTCTTACACACCTGCACTTCCAGCCCTGGCACCTTCATCCCTCGGTCTCTTCATCTGAGGTCTTCAGGTACCTCTGCTAAAGCCCCCTTATGAGGGAGGAGGGGAAAGCCTTGAGGCACTGTTATCCATTGTGACTTGTACCCCGTACTTTTCCACCCTCCCCCTTCCCTCCCTCCCCCACCGGACCCAGGTCCATAAAACGGTATAGCCTTTGGTTCAGGCTCCCTCAACAGTGAGACGACCCCCACTGATCCATCTCACCCTGGACCACTGCATGTTCCACGGGGGGATATGGAACGGGGTGCCTCTTGCTTATACCATCGTGGTAAGTGATGAAAACCTCACTGGTACTCTCATCTGGGCCTTGTTGCTTCTATCAGCTACTCCTGGCAGCTCATCTCTCTCTCTCCAGCTCAGCTGAGCCCTTGATGACACTGATGATACCCATGAGAGCAGGACTGCTGCCCTTGGAAAGGACATGAAAGCGGTGGCAGGACCCGGAGCCCTGGCCCTGGCCTCTGGCAGGAGGACAGAGAGAAGAGAGCGTGGGTCAGTGCAGGCAGGCTAGCCAGCCGTGGGTGAGGGATGCGGGACGGAAGCTCAGGAAGTCTGGTGTCCCCTATTTTCCCAATGAAGATCATCAGCTAAAGGAGGGAAGAGAGGGGTTTGGGGGATAAATGAGTGGACATGAAACGGTCCTCCAGGGCAATGAGAAAGTGAGCTCACCCGACAAAGAAGCGGGCTAACTGGGCAGTGTTGGGAGCCTGTTTGAAAATCAGCGGCAGAATATCTGCAAAGTGCCTAGCTCGGCAATGGGCAAATAGCTCTGTTAGATGGGAAAAGAGCTGGAAGAAGAGCCCTCCCGGGGAGTGATGTTGACCTGTTGCTGTGTTTCTAGTTTCCACAGCAGTCCTGGGAGAAAAGGACCCAGCCAGTGTCAGAAAGTGTGTCCAAAAACGACTTAGATGCACCCAGTTGAGCAGCCAAGGCCCACAGGCAGGGGAATTCAAAACACCAAACTGGCTGGCAAAATACAAGCAGTAAAACTCCAGCTACAGCCACTCAGAGATTACAATTTGTATCAGAAAGTCCTCAAGTGTGGAATTATCGCTTCTTTCTCTTCCTGCTCCTGGGGCAGCACCAGCTGATGGGGAATCGCTAAGATTGTTCTACTGAAAACGTGATATTGCCCCAAGCGGGCTGCCCGGAAAGGCCCCATTATCTTGACTGTACTCACTGCCCTGGAGGCCTTGGGTGTCCCTGAGGTCCTGAGCAGACACGGAGGTAGAGGCCTCATTACTGCAAGTCTTAATGGTTACTGAGAAATAAAAATCATTGTCTCGCTTCCTCTCCAATCCCGGCTGGGCTGGATGGCTCCCGCAAAGAAGGATGGCAAGAAGAAGGTCTGGTCCGCCATCAACGAGGTGGTGACCAGAGAATACACCACCAACATTCACAAGCCCATCCATGGAGTGGGTTTCAAGAAGCGTGCCACTCGGGCGCTCACAGAAGTCCAGAAATTTGCCATGAAGGAGATGGGAACACTCCAGATGAACGCATTGACACCAGGCTCAACAAAGCTGTCTGAGTGAGCCAAAGGAATAAGGAATGTCCCATACCGTATCCGTGTGCGGTTGTCCAGAAAACCGAATGAAGATGAAGATTCACCAAACAAGCTCTATACGTTGGTTACCTATGTACCTGTCACCACTTCCAAAAATCTACAGACAGTTAATGTGGATGAGAACTAACTGCTGATTGTCCAATAAAGTTAAAGAACCGCCAAAAAAAAAAAAAACATTGTCTCGGTCCATTGAATTCACCGTAATTAGTCAACCAAAACCAGGTCCTTCTTAGAATAAGCGGTTGCAAAATGGCTTATATTGATTGCATCATAAACACTTACATAATTAGACATAGTCTTTTATCAGCCTGCACTTTCAAGATAAGACCTTCAAACAGTATTATTTTTCAAAGGATTACAAGACTGAGGACATAAAAAAAATCAAAGCAAAACTGACTGTTTAGAGCCAATAACCTGGGCAGGGTCTCAATCAATGAACAAAGCCTATCCAAAAAAGATAAAGAACTTATTCTGCCTGGACAGAATCCCTCGGATGGCAGATCCAAATCTCCTGTTCCTGGTTCTGAGCTTTCAACTGATAAGCTGTATTGGTCATCCTAACAGATTAGTGAAGGTCACTCGGATTCTCCAGGGCAGGCAAAGGAAATTGTAATCTGATCTATCAGTCAGGGATCTAGCAGGAAAGAGATGGAACATTCCAATAGAGCGATTGAAGAGGGTAGTGTGAAGGGACTATTTATAGTGGGGTGGGCAGGGGTAAGGGAAGCCAACAAGGAAGAATACAGTAGCATAAGGCTAACAATAGTGGGAATAGTTTTGTGTTATTTTGTTTGCTTGTTTTTTGGCTGTGTTGGGTCTTCGATGCTGCGTGCGGGCTTCCCCTAGTTGCGGCGAGCGGGGGCTACTCTTCGTTGCGGTGCGCGGGGGCTACTCTTCGTTGCGGTGCACAGGCTTCTCATTTTTGCCAAACAAAAGTTTTGATAGCTTTATATTGACAATTTTGTAATCATTGCTTTCATGTGTGTCAGATTATTAAGATGTTTAAAGCATTTTAAACTATCTCATAATTTGGCTTATAATTTTCATCAAGTTTTCATTTGGAACAGTTTGACTGAGATCACTGTTAAAATGTTTGGGGAACTCTAATTTGTAAAATTCATGTTTTTTGATATAATAATTGTCTAAGCAGAATGTGAATATTTAGATAATTGTTAACTGTTAAAAAAAACAAATAATTTAATGTGGGTTCCTATCAGTGTACAAAAACCCTTGGACATTAAAAATTTTTAATGGGGTAAGTGCAATGTCATTATGAGCCAGGAGGGAGGTAAGTGCCAGGTGACCTTGCAAATCTCCTTTCCCAAGTTCACCTATTGATTCTGTCTTGGGTCAGCCCCAGAGTCTGGTTCCAGAGCCGAGAGCTTCTTAACCTGAGGTCTTATTTGTATTGTTGTGGGTAGAAGAACTGGGGCTTTCAAGAGCCTCAAAGGGAGTAAAAAGACAAATAATCCAATTTAAAAATGGGCAAAGAGGGGGACTTCCCTAGTGGTCCAGTGGTTAAGAATCCGCCCTCCAATGCAGGCAACACAGGTTCAATCCCCGGTCAGGAAACTAAGTCCCACATGCCTCAGGGCAACTAAGCCCACGCACCACAACTACTGGGCCCATGCGCTCTGGAGCCCGCACACCATAGCTAGAGAGAAGCCTGCATATGCTGCAACGAAGAGCTTGTGCTCCGCAACAAAAGATCCCGCATGCCGCAACTAAGACCGGACGCAGCCTAATTAATTGATTGATTGATTAATTAATTTTAAAAGCTGCTGCTCTAAAAAAAAAATGGGCAAAGAATCTAAATAGACATTCCTCCAAAGAAGACACACAGTTGGACAAGATGTACATGAAAAGTTGCTCAATATTATTAACTATCAGAGAAATACAATTCAAACCACAGTGAGATACCACTTCACTTCCAATAGGGTGGCCATAATTAAAAAGACAGATAATAACAAGTGTTGGCAAAGACGTGGAGAAATCAGAACTCCTCTTCTCTGCTGTTAGGATTGTAAAATGATGCAGCTACTTCAGAAATCAGTCTGGCAGTTCCCTGGACAGAATTACCATATGACCCAGCAATTCCACCTTAGGTATATACCCAAGAGAAATGAAAACATGTGCCCATTCAAAAACTTGTACCTGGATGTTCATAGAACTGTTATTCATAACTGTCAAAATGTAGATACAACCCCATATATCCATCAACACATGAATGGATAAATAAAATGTGGTATATGCATACAATGGAATATTAGTTGGCCATAAAAAGAAATGAGATACTGATACAGGCTACAACACAGATGGACCTTAAAGCATGGGAAGAGATATGGAGATATATGTATATGTAGAGCTGATTCACTTTGTTATAAAGCAGAAACTAACACACCATTGTAAAGCAATTATAATCCAATAAAGATGTTTAAAAAAACTAATAAAAAACAATTATAACAAACAACAAACAAAAAAACATTATGCTAAGTGAAAGAGGCCAGTCACAAAAGACCACACTTGTATGATTCCATTTATATGAAATGTCCAGAACAGGCAAATCCCTAGAGACAGAAAGTAGATTAGTGACTGCCTAGGGCTGGAAGTGGCAGGGGGAAATGGAGGATAATTGCCAAAGGGTATGGGGTTTTCTAGGGGAGAGAGGAAAGTGTTCTGGAATTAGGTAGTAGTGATGGCTACACAACTCTATGAATATACTAAAAACCATTCAGTTGCACAAAGTGAAAAAAAAGTCTCAAAAGGGCTCAGGGTCACTGGTCTAAATAAGTTTGGGAGGTTGCCAAGCTGAAGAGCAGGGGTCACGTGCCCATAGGGCTGAGATCACATGGCGCAGTGGGGCCCATGAAGCTCTGCCTAAAGGTAATTTGCATTTTTGAAAAACTAATGGACTTTTTTTTTAGAGCAGTTTTAGGTTCACAGAAAAATTGACTGAGAATACAGAGCTCCCTCCCCCACAACCACACACAGCCTTCCCCACCATCAACATCCCACACCAGTGTGGTCCATTTGTTGCAATCGATGAACCAATATTCACCCATAGTTATTAACCAAAGGGTTCGCTCTTGGTGTTGTACATTCTATGGGTCTGAACAAATGTACAATGACAGGTATGCACCATTATAGTATCATACATAGTTTCACTGCCCTAAGAATCCCCGGTGCTTCACCAATTCATCCATTCCTCCTCTCTCACCCCTGCAACCACTGATCTTTTTATTGTCTCCAGTAATGTTGCCTTCTCCAATATATCATATAGTCAGAATCACACAGTAAGTAGCCTTTTCAGATTGGCTTTTCTCACTTGGTAACATGCATTTGTTTCCTCCATGTCTTCTCATAGCGTAATAGCTCATTAGCACTAATAATAATATTCCGTTGTATGGAGGTACCACAGTTTATTTATCCATTCATCTACTGAAGGATGTCTTGATTGCTTCAAATTTTGGCAATTATGAATAAAGCTGCTATACACATTCATAGGCAAGTATCTGTGTGGACATAAGTTTTCATCAGTTTTAAGTAACACTCTGCATGCCAAATACTTGGTTTGTTTTATAAAACTCACCCCTAGTTTGGAACCCCTTTCCCAGAGGCTTCAAGAACCTGGCACAGCTAGATACGCTTGCTCTTCAAAAAAAGGAAAGAAGCTAGTAATTATTTGACCCTCAGGGTATGCTAGTGTTACGTATGACCTCAGATGCGTGCGTTTTACAGATGAGTAAACTGAGGTTTGGTCCTTCCATTTCTGTGTATTATCCAGTGTTCTCTTAGAGTCTTGGACTCTCGGTGCTGGAAGGAGCCTTAGACATTGCCTAGTCGGATCCCCCTCACTTTATATATGAAGAACCAAAGGCTTACAGACTCAAGGACATGGCCAAAATCTTGGAGTCATCCTTTCCTCCTCTAGTTCTCTCTCACCCCAAAATACAATCCATCACCAAGACATGTATTATTGACCTTCAAAGTAGACTCAATGTACAGCACTTCTCCCTACCACCATTGCTTCTACCCCACCAGGCCTCCCTCACCAATCACCTGGATTACTATACGACCTTCTCAACAGGTTTCTTTACTTCCTCTCTAGCTCCCCATCCTATACTTGAATCATTATACAGCAGCCAGAGGGAGCCTTTTGAGTCATAAGTTCATTCCTCTGCTAAAATCTCTATAATGGCCTCCATTCACTCAGAATAAAGCCCAAACCCTTCCCGGAGCCTGCAGGCTCTACAGACTACTTCCCTGGCTCCTTCCCTCTGCACCCCTCCCTCTCCACACCCCAGCTCTTCCATCTTCCTTGCTACGCCTGCGACATGCCGAGCACATGTATGTCTCAGAGCCTTCACATGTGTTCTTCCTTATGCCCAGAACGCTCTCTGTTTACACAGCCCTCTCTTCATGTCATTGCATTTCTGCTGCAATGTCTCCCCTTTGGAAAGATCTTCTTTCTCACTGTCTCTTGCCCTGCTTTGTTCTTTTTCATAGCATGTATCATTACTTGACCTTACATTATTTCAATTCAGTTCAACAAATACTTGTTCACAGAGTTGTCTGTATCCACACTAGACTATAGGCTCCATGAGGGCAGAGACTTTGTGTGTCTTGTTCAATGCTGGATCCCCAGCCCTTAGAACAGTACCTAGCACCTAATAGGTGCTCAAGATCTATTTGTTGGATGCATGCATGAATGAATGAATGCATGCCCAGTAAATGAGTGGCAGACTCAGACCCAGAGCTGAGGTCTTCTGTGTCCCTTGACTGGTTGCTTCCCGTGTTTTGGATTCTTAGACATGATAGGTACACAATTTGGAATCAGCACACGTAAACTTTCTTAAACTCTTCCATTTGTAGTTAAATTATATCTGTACCCATAAAGATGCTGACTTGTACAGCATCTTTTTTCCCCATGTGGAAATTTAAGCACGTTCACGTTGATTGTTTCTCATTCATTCTAAAATGCAGAATTTATGGCAGAAATTCTACCCCCTCACTGCTTTCTCTCTCCTTCCCATGACCCTAGGCTCCTGTTTTTATCCTAGGAGTCTGCCTTGTATTGGGGTTCCTATTACATGAGTCAGACGTCCCTTCTCTGTTGAGCTTAGAGGTGCTGCTGGAAGAAGCATCTGAGAAACTCAACCTCAGGGGCTCTGGGAGAGGGAAGGTGAGTGCCTGCTGTGGAAGGGCAAGCTTCACATTACAGTTGAATCTAATGAGCCACACGCAATGTTTTTCTTTTTTTTTTCCCCCCCAACTGAGGTGAAATTCACATAACATAAAATTGACCTTGTTAAAGTGTACACTTCAGTGCCATTTAGTACATTCACAATGTTGTGCCATCATCACCCATATCAAATTCCAAACCATTTTCATCACCCACACCCATTAAGTAATCGCTCCCCATTCCCCCTTCCCCCAACCCCTGGCAACCACCAATCTGCTTTCTGTCTCTGTGGATTTACTTATTCTGGGTAGAGTTCATATAAATGGAGTTATACAATATATGCCCTTTTATGTCTGGCTTCTTTCACTTAGCGTGAAGTTTTAGAGGTTCATGTACATTATAGCATGTTTCAGTACTTCATGCCTTTTTATGGCTGAATAATATTCATACACACACACACCCAGCATTTATTCATTCATCCATTGATGAATATCTGGGTAGTTTCAGGCAATGTTTTTTGGAGAGTGTCTGTAAAGATAAAGCTAAGATGGGAATCTAGTGCTTTCTGACTAACAAAAGAACCTCCACCGCCGTGATGAATTGAAATAACACAACACTGGTTCGGTCGGTTGGTCAGTTGCTTTGGGCACAGATTGCAGTGGTGGGTTAAGTATCATTAGTGTGTTTATTTACAATGTTCGAAGCAAATACCATTTCCAAAAACAAACATACCTTACGTATTTGTCATCAAATACGTTACATTTCTCCACAAAGCCTTATTTCTTTTTTTTTTCATCTTAACTCAATAAACCTAAGGAGAAGGTTTGTCATAAAGGCAACACGCAAGATGGCATTGTGTGGTGTAAGCCAGAAGACCTTTGACCCTCCTGGTTAATGATGTTTCATATAAAATAGCCAATAACCTTTTTCGTATCTTGCTCTTTGATGGAGCAATTGAAGGTTACAAGGTTTCTTATTATAGAAAATTGTAACATGTTTTATGATTAAGGTCCTTCAGAGACAATTTCTGCTTAAGACACATTGTAAGCGTGCACAAGCAGCTACACCTTTGCTGCTTGCAACTCAGGGAGTGTCTCCAGCACCTGCTCCTGGCTCCTCAGAGCTGCCTTGCCCCTGCTCTCTTGCTCGTCCTCTCCAACCTGCCTTGACCCTCTGGGTCTCCACCATGCACAGTTAAGCTCTGCTGGTGGCCCTCCTGTTTGCTGGCCACACCTGCCATGGCCTCTCAGCTGAGGTCTTTCCTTTCTTCTCTCCGCCCCATTCTGGCATCAATTTTCCACCTTCCGGAAACACTGCAGCCCACAAACTCCTTAGGGGACTTCATTCTTTATTCTGAGAAGCACAATGCAAATGCATCAGACTTAAGAGAGAGATCAAAGCTTTTCCTTCAAAGCCTATCACTTTACGCAGGTAAAAAAGTGTCCCGAAAAATTGGAAACCTTGTGACTTTTGACAGAAACTGAACTGCATTTGCAATATATTTGGATATATTCATTGTTACACCTGAAAACAATGAGATTGCTGATTGCATTTAAAATTCAATGAAGTAGGGTAATATTTTACTGGGATAAAAGAACTGCTTGTGAAATATGCTAGCCTGATATAGAAGAAAATTCTGAATATCCTATGATCACTAATAAGAAACTTTGAGTCCTGTAGATACAAAGGACTACATATAATATTGAAGATTCCCTACAATTCACATGGAAAACTACATAAATTGTGTTAGAAGATTCCGTGGAAGGAACAGAGACTAAGAAACATAATCATCTAAGCTAGGATGGGAAGGACATCAAAATTCCTTAAAGCAATGATTTTCAAAGTGTGTTCTCTAGACAACAGCAATCACCTGGAAACGTATCAGAAATGCAAACTCTCTGGTGCTGCCCCCGACCTACTGGATCAGAAACTCTAGGGGTGAGACCTGTATTTAAATCTGTGTTTTAACAAGCCCTTGGGTGATTCTGATGCACACGGAAGTTTGAGGACCACTCCCTTAAATGATACATAAATGGTTAATTTATTACAAAATTTGCAGATTTCCGTAACATTGTGACTTCTTATTTTGCAGGAGTCAAAAAGTACCCTATGGTGGTGGAGATGAATGGATGTGAAACACCAACAAGAGCAGAAGAGATTCTTTATGACAGCTGAGGTCTATCCTCCAACCCATCTGGCAGGTTTGTGTTCTTTGTGGTTTAACAGTCTTCGAGACATATCTGCCACATTCTGGGTACCTGCATTCTTCCTGCCACTAGCAGGGGCAAATACATTCTAGGAAGCACAAGAGTAGAAATCTGTTCCTCCTCACCAGACTCTCTTAATGGACTTTTGGAGAGAGAAGAGTGGGGCATTTGGTAGAAGTAGAAATGGGAAGGGTGTCAGATTTGGCTCACATTACAATCTATCTTAATTGGATTCTCTCCAGAAGAAGATCCTGAGGTGATGATTGAGAGCATGTAGTTTTCCTGGAAGGTGCAAAGACAAGAGCAGAGGGAAGATGATATAGGAAAAGGAAGACTTCCAATAAACCAGCTATCACAGTAAATCTTAATCCCATGGATAAGCTGAGGAAAATGATGCAGAGCACATTCCTCAGAAGTATCCTAGCCAAGGAGTAAGGGAAGTGGGGTATATATACCGCCACACATCATTCCCAAGAACTTCTAGCCTGCATCCAACAAAGGTATAGGTGCTTGCCATTAGCAGATGCTGGCTGATGTACACAGACAAGTAAAGGGAATCCTAAGGGTCATGGATCACCAATAGCATTGGTATATGCAAGGCCAGACAATAATGTCTGGTCCTGATTCTAGGATTGGAAAATGAGGACTCAGTCCCTGCTTAGGATGGAGTTTTATTTTGGTTTATTCCTGAAGCAGCAAATAAGCTTTGCAAATGATCAAAACAAAATAAAAAACAGGTGGGTACACATGGCTCTCAGCGGCCTCCCTTATGACTCACTTTCACAATTCTGTGCTCTCAGCAGTTGTACTGAGAAGAGCCTATTGTTGTGGGTTCATAACGTTTTACTACCTTTAACCCAGACACAACTTATTCTACTAAATAAGACAACAGTTATAATGCTCAAGAATCATGTTTTGTGCTTTTTGAAAGAAAAAACCAACCTTTGACCTTTTAAATAAATAGATGCCCAAAGATTACCAGACGATGAGAGAAACTAGCAGCATAAAAGAGAAAGACAAAGCTAAGCAAACAGAGCAAACTGACTCTTGGAGAAATAGACTACTGGAACAGAAAAGAAGGTCACAAAAACCCAAGTTCTAAAAGATTTGAGGTGTTGGTGGATCCATAAAACAAGAACAGGGTGCTACTTTAAAAAAAATCAGAATAATAAAGTGCTTGTGAAAATTAAACACACAATTGCAGAAATAAAAATTTCATTGGAAGTCAAATAAGTCCTCCAAAACCAAGGACAAAAGTACAAAGGGATTAAAAAAAAAACAGGAGTGAACAGATTAAGAGACATCAAGGGTCAATGAAGAAAGTAAAACTTCCTACCAATAAGAAGAGAATAGAGAAAATGGAGAGGAGAAAGTATCTGAAAAGCAGTACGATAATGGGACTGCTGGTTCTGGATCTATATCAATAGGCAGCTCAGGAGAGCGATCCTTGAGAGAAGAAAAACAACCGAGATAAGCTCTGTGATTGCCCAGGCTGACCTTCTGGAGAGAACTGCCAGGAATCAGCACAGAGAGGAGGAACCCAGAGCCCTGTGGGTTGAGTAGATGGAACTAGGAATCCACGAAGGCTGAAGCAGCTAGATTTCACAGGGCAGAATAACAGAGTATAAAATCTGGATATCAAGAGAGAGATCTAAGTTGAAGACAATTTTGGGAGCCACCGGCATAAATGACAGCCAGTGACTTCCTGGAGAGGAAGAGACCATGAGGGGAGATTGCTTAAAATGAGTAAAAAGAGGGGTTAGGACAAAACAGTGAGGGACACCAATATTAAGTAAAAAGCAGTGCTGTGGGTTTGCGATGGAGCTTGAGAATGGCCACAGAGACAGAAGGAACAGCAAATGAGTGTGAAATCATGAGACCCTGAGAACAAGGGAACAGGGAATGATGTGGTATATATATTCAATGGAGTACTACTCAGCCATTACAAAGAATTAAATTTTGCCATTTGCAACAACATGGATAGACTTGGAGGGTATTATGCTTAGTAAAATAAGTCAGAGAAAGACTTATATCACTTTAATGTGGAATCTAAGACACACAACAAACTAGTGAATATAACAAAAAGGAAACAGACTCACAGATATAGAGAACAAACTAGTGGTTACCAGTGGGGAGAGAGAAAGGGGGAGGGGCAAGAAAGGGGTAAGGGATTAAGAGGTACAAACTGCTATGTATAAAATAAATAAGCTACAAGGGTATATTGTACAGCACAGGGAATATAGCTAATATTTTATAAGAACTATAAATGGAGTATAACATTTGAATATTGTGAATCACTATGTCAAAGAAACAAACAACCCAGTCAAAAAATGGGTAGAAGATCTAAATAGACATTTCTCCAATGAAGACATACAGATGGCCAAAAAGCACATGAAAAGATGCTCAACCTCACTAATTATCAGAGAAATGCAAACCAAAACTACAGTGATGTTTCACCTCACACTGGTCAGAATGGCCATCATCAAAAAGTCTACAGGGAGTTCTCTGGCAAACCAGTGGTTAGTGCTCTGTGTGGCACAGGTTGGATCCCTGGTCGGGGAACTCCTGCAAGCCACATGGCACAGCCAAAAACAAAGTCTACAAACAATAAATACTGGAGAGGATGTGGAGAAAAGTGAACCCTCCTACACTACTGGTGGAAACGGAAATTGATACAGCCACTATAGAGAACAGTATGGAGGTTCCTTAAAAAACTGAAAATAGAACTACCATATGATCTAGCAATCCCACTCCTGGGCATATATCTGGATAAAACCATAATTAGAAAAGATACATGCACCCCCAATGTTCATTGCAGCACTATTTACAAAAGCCAAGACATGGAAGCAACCAAAATGTCCATCAACAGAGGAATGGATAAAGAAGATGTGGTACATATATACAACGGAATATTACTCAGCCATAAAAAAGAATGAAATAATGCCATTAGCAGCAACATGGATGGATCTAGAGATTGTCATACTGTGTGAAGTAAGTCAGACAGAGAAAGACAAATATACGATATTTCTTATATGTGGAACCTAAAAAAATGGTACAAATGAACTTATTTACAAAACAGAGTCGCAGATGTAAAAAACAAACTTATGGTTACCAAAGGGGAAATGTGGTGCAGAGGGATAACTCAGGAGCTTGGGTTAACATACACACACTATTATATATAAGATAGATAACCAACAAGGACCTACTGTATAGCACAGGGAACTCTACTCAGTATTCTGTGATAACCTACATGAGAAAAGAAATGAAAAAGAATGAATATATGTATATGTATAACTGACCTGAAACTAACACAACATTGTAAATCACCTCTACTCCAATAAAATTTTTTTTAAAATTGTAAATCACTATGTTGTACCCCTGAAACATATAATACTGTACATCAGCTATACTGTAATTTTTTAAAAATTAATAAATAAAAAAGAAAAAGAAAGAAAGGCTGTGTCACTCCCTTGGTTTCCCTTTTTTCTCTGGATGGCTCTTCTGGGACCCATTTGTAGATTCTTCTTTTCCTTCCTGAATTTATGTGCCTGTGTTCCTCAGTTCTCTATCATTCTCATTCCATACACTTTCCCTCTTAGGGACCTCATATGCATGCATGGATTCATTTAATAAAATATAAAGCTGATGACTACCAAACCTATTTTTCCAACTCAGACCTCTACATGCAACACTTACCTGCTAAAGCAGGTAATGTGTCTCAACATAAACTCATTGTCTTTTCCACCCTACTCTTCATTCCTCTTCTATTTCCTGTCTTGGTAATGGGCTCACCGTCAAGTCATTCTTCAAAGTGGAAACCTAGGAGTTATCCTTGTTGAAAGAAATAATCAATAAACAATCTATAACTTGAATAGAAAATAATTTTATTTGAGCCAAACTGAGGACTATAGCCTGGGAGACACAGATTCAAGAAGCACTTGAATTGTGTTCTGCTGGACTACAAAAAAGGGGAGGCTTATAAAAGCAAAATTATATAAGTTTGTCAAGAATTATAATTGGAACTGGCAAGAAGTAAGGGTGCTTGTGAAGCAAGGATTGGTTGGGGTCTGAAATGGTTGCATAGTTACAAGGGGAGACCTCAAGACCAGAAGGTTGCAGCTGGCAGCCGCTAACAGATATTGTTTTGAGAATGGCTGTTGCTGTCCTTGAGTCTGATACAGTTCAGAAAATTCAGGTTCTCAGTAATGCAGGAACATGTCTGAAGCCACATCCACAATGGCCACCCAGTTCCATTTTGAATGGTTGAACTACAGCTACTCCATTTTGAGTTTTAAATGCATTCTTTTCTTTAATGGTTAAAGCAGATGTACAATGCATGTTTAATAAGCCACAAAACAGGCTGTTCTAGTTAGCATAAAGTTAAGCCAGAATGACTTCCCCATATCTCAACATGTGAAAATTTCTTCCATCATCCTCAACTACAACCTCTTCCACAACTAATTAGCAAAAGATAGACGCTACTCCCTAGTATTCACTAGCTCCTTACCTTATCCATGACTCCAGTCCTACCTTAAAGGCTATCCCTTTTATCCTGGCCTAACCACAACTCTATTTTAAGAAATCTTTCAGTCTCCCACTGTTCTCTCTAACTCACTCTTCACACTGCTGCCAGAGTGTTTCTACTGGAAAATTGGATCAAGTTATTTCTCCTTTTAAAGAAATCCATTTAGATATTCTCCACAGTCTTCAATTTCAAAATTAAACCTCTCAACTTAAAAAGGGTTTAAAAAAAGAAAAGAAAGAAAGAAAGAAAGAAAGAAAGAAAGAAAGAAAGAAAAAGAAGAGCTGCAAGTTCAGATACATGTGAGATTTTGGTGGTGAGAAATTAAAGTCTGATCTGTGGTTGCTTGAATTTTCCAAGAAAGTAGGAGTTGAGTGGGACATCTGTTGAAAATGAGAAGTGGTGGGGCAGAGATTTGCAGTGAGTGCAGAAGGTTTTAACTGTCAGCCCAGTTGAGGTTAGACAAGAAAGTTTTGATTTTGGGGTCACATGATCCTTCAGAATAGCAGACCTAAATCTTCCCCCTGAGCCTTTCTGAAATAGAAAATACAATAACCACAATGGCCAGGGGAAAAATTAGCCAATATTTATTGAACACCTTGTGCCAGATTCTGGTGTTGGGGTTCAGGGATGGTCACCCCAAAATATGCTGATGCCATGTTGATTATTTTGAATTGAAGTTGTTTGAGAAGCAGTGGATGCAAGAAGAAAATTGACCCTCCTCTGTCCCCCTGAAAGCAGGAAATAAATCTTCCATGTGAAAGGTGCACTCCCTTGCATCTGGAAGTAGGACACCCTTATCACAAGAGACAGGGAATTCAGGCCCAAGAAGCCTATAAAAACCAACTTTGTTACTTCTTTAATTTACTACCCCAAACCCAAACTCTGTTTAATATTTATTTATTTATTTGGCTGTGCCAGGTCTTAGTTGCAGCATGCAGGCTCTTAGGTGCAGCATGCAGGATCTAATTCCCTGACCAGGGATCGAACCCAGGACCCCTGTATTGGGAGCACAGAGTCTTAACCACTGGACTACTAGGGCAGTCCCCCAAACTTTGTTTAGATTCTTCACTAATTAAGCACCCAAAACTAAGTTTCTTTGTCCTGACAATTCCTCACAAATTTATTATTTCTTTATCAAAAAAGTATAAAAGCTGTCTGCTTTGGCCACTTCTTAGGGCCCATTTCTATGAGAACTCCATATATACAAGTTAAAATTTGTTTCTTTCCTCCTGTTAATCTCTCTAGTGTCAATATTATTATTAGTCCAGCTGCAAGAACTCAAGAAGGGAGGGGAGGGGGAAATTCCCTCCTCCCTGACAGTTGGTAAGCCAGCCAGGAGACTGGCCAGACCCTTGCCACCCCAAGGCTGCTACAGCTGAGATCCTGAGATACCTGACAAAGGCCAGCAGAAGCTAAGATTTCTTATCACTGTCAGCCTCCCAGATCTCTGCCTGCAGGGTCTGGTTGAAGAGAAAGTGGTGGGAGTCCCTTTTCTCTCTCTCTCTATTTAGATTAGCAGGAGATTAGTTTTGGAGCTAGTTCCTTGTGACACAGAGCCTCCGGCATTTGGTAAATGAGTACTCTTGCTTTTTATTGATTCTGTCCTCCCAGATGGTCACTGTTTTTCTTTGTCTCTATCTGTTGTGTCATTTGTCAGAAGGAGGAAGAACTGTAGGGCAGAACACATGTGTAGGCCCCATAAGCCTGCTGTTCAAGCAATAGTAGAAGTCTTCCCCCCCAGATTAATTGGTCTAAAGTCAAATTATACACTCAGAAGAATGGGGAACATCCAAAAGCCTTTGTTGAACGTTTTATACAAACTTTTCAAAGACACACCGCACTGAACCCAGAAGCCCCAAGAACACAGGAATCTCTTCATATCTGCTTTAGTGGGAAATTTTCTCCCTGTTATTAAAAACAGATTCAAAATAGTGTGGTCAGTTGGTCTGGGCAACCACTAAGCTAATAATGGAAGCTGTAGCTCAATTCTTTGAAAATAGTTTGCAGGAATGTCAGGGGGGGAAAACAGTTAAAAGCAAGAGTTCTTGCTTTGCAACTGGAATCTTTAGAAAAACAAAAGCATGATTCTAAGAGCAACTCCACACCCACTCAGAGCTCTTCCTACTTGCCTCCAGACAATTGCAGATACTGTAAGAAATCCAGACATTGGAAGAAAAACTGTCCTGCACTTAAGAGAACAGGTTGTTTAAGAAACAACCTCTCTAGGTCCCATTATTCCCAGGTTCATGTTTCTCCTTCTGACAATTCCCCCTCAAATGACAGTGTCAGCGGACCCTCAGTTCAACCCCCAAAGCCTACCATTAAACTTAAAACAGAGGTTCCGAACTGGATTTCTTAATTGTCACTGGTGAGATTTTCACTACCATCTGCTCAAAGAATTTATCTCTACCTGTCACCTCTGAGTCTATTCAAGCAGCTGGAGTCTCTGGGCAGCCTACCTCATTGCCCATGTCTCAGCCCACCCTAATATCTTTAGGGCCTCTTAACACCTGTCATGCTTTCCTAGTTTCAAACTCCTCACCAGCAAGCCTTTTGCTACCTCCTTTGCAGCCTTAAAACTAGCTCTGGCTACACCTCCAGCTCTTGGCTTACCTCATTTTGACCAACCTTTTCATCCATACTGCCACGAAAATAATGGAATTGCTGCAGGCATTATAGGACAGTCTTTTGCCTCTCAGATGAGTCCTATAGCATATTTCTCATGCCAGTTAGACACTGTAGCATTAGGTAAGGCCCCACACTTACATGTGGTGGCCACAGCTGCCACCTTGATTGACAAAGCCAGTACTCTAACAATAGGGTCCCCCATGCAACTTTCTGTTCCCCATGCTGTGTCTGCTATCTTGCAAGTTCATAGGATGCAGCATCTCCCTACATGGGCAACAAACCACCTATGAGCAGGCTCGCATATTTATTTATTTGTTTGTTTATTATTTATTTATTTATTTATTTGCCACGCTGCACGGCATGCGAGATCTTAGTTCCCAGACCAGGGATTGAACTCACGCCCCCTGCAGTGGAAGCACGGAGTCCTAACCACTGGACCACCAGGGAAGTCCCCAGGCTCTTGTTTTCTTTTTAATAGATATTTTTTGGAGTACAATTACTTCACAATACTGTGTTCGTTTCTGTGGCACAATAAAGTGAGTCAGCCATACACATACACGTCCCCATATCCCCTCCCTCTTGAGCCTCCCTCCCATCCTCCCTATGCCACCCCTCTAGGTCATCGCAAAGCACCACCCAGGCTCTTTTAACTAACCCTTCCGTCATCTTCCATCGTTGTAATACTCTAAATCCAGCTACTTCATGCCCCCTCCCTGGTGATGGAGAGCCTGATTCCATTCCACATGATTGCCTTGAAACTACAAAAATGGTCTCAAAGACACAAGAAGATCTCTCAGACATCCCTTCAGACAACCAAGTCTAACTTCTATTTTGTGATGGCTCTTATAAATGAAATTTTGAGAGAAACATAATAACTAGTTATGCCATGGGTTCTCCACATGAAACACCTGAAGCATAATCTTTGCCCACTTTCAAACCAGCCCAAGCTGCTGAACTTATAGCTTTTACTAGAGTGTGTACATTAGAAAAAGGGAAAACCACCTCTCTTTTGGAGTCTGCCATGCTGTTGGCTCAATTTGGAAATCCCATGGATTCTTAACCTCTGCAGGGACTCCTATTGCTAATGGGCCTATAATTGCTGCCCTATTACAAGCTACCCACCTCCCTTCTAAAACTGCTATTGTTCACTGTTCAGCCCATACTGAGAAGACAGATTCTATATCTTTAGGGAACAATAGGGCTGGCAGAGCAAAACGGACCCCCTTATCCTTTCTCCAGCCAGTTTTTAAACCTGCCTTTATCCCTGACTGATATTATCAGGCAAATGTCCCACAATCTGAAAAAAAAAACAAAATCAAAATGGTACCAGACAATTATGAGATGAATTAGACATTGAGCCAAACGAACTTCCCGTAGCTCCTTTTCTTTTGACTTTTTGATTTTCACTTCTTTAATTAAAACAAAAGTTTTAGTGCCCCCATCTTGGTTTCTAAATACTATTTCCCACTAAAAGGAGCCTGGGCCCCTTGGAGAAATGGCTGATTTCAGGGCTGGGGCAGGAAAAGTATAAAATGAGCCTAGAACATTTTATGCCCAAAGGTAAAGAAGTGCTCAAAAGAAAAAAAAGATGGGATGTATCGAAAGAAACAGGAGCCAGCTTGAAATGGCTCCCCCTGGCCAAGACTGGGACAATTTGAGCACTAAAATAAAAAGGGTGAATAGCTGGAGTACAGGGGATTTTGGGAGCAGTAAAACTATTCTTTTTTTAAATAAATTTAATTATTTATTTATTTTTGGCCGCATTGGGTCTTCGTTGCTGCGCATGGGCTTTCTCTAGTTGCAGCAAGCAGGAGCTACTCTTCATTGTGGTGCACAGCCTTCTCATGGCTGTGGCTTCTCTTGTTGTGGAGCACGGGCTCTAGGTGTGCGGGCCTTAGTAGTTGTGGCACGTGGGGTGAGTAGTTGTGGCACATGGGCTTAGTTGCTCCGCAGCATGTGGGATCTTCCCAGACCAGGGCTCGAACCCGTGTCCCCTGCATTGGCAGGTGGATTCTTAACCACCCGAGCAGTAAAACTATTCTGTATGATACTGTAGTGGTAGATTAATGACATTAACCATTTGGCAAAACCCATAGAACTATACAACACAAAGAGAGAACCCTAATGTAAACTATGCACTTTAGTTAATAATAATGTATCAGTATAGAATCATTAATTGTAACAAGTGTACCATACCACTGCACGATATTAACAATAGGGGAAGGGGGGGATGGAAGGGAATATATGGGAACTGTCTATACTTTCTGCTCAATTTTTCTATAAATCTAAAACTGCTCTAAAAAGTGAAGTCTATTAATTTTAAAAGTTTTTAAATAAATAAGGATTGGGACTTCCCCGGTGGCTTAGTGGTTAAGAATCTGCCTGCCAATGCAGGGAACACGGGTTCCAGGAAGATCCCACATGCCTTGGAGCAACTAAGCCTGTGCGCCACAACTACTGAGCCTGTGCTCTAGACCCCTGATTCCAATCATGAAGAAACATCAGACAAGCCCAAATTGAAAAGCATTCTGTAAAATAATTAGCCTGTATAAAAAAATAAAAAAGAAGTCGGTGTTGTGAAAGACCAAGGCCTGGTAACTGCTCCAGATTAAAGAAAGCTAAAGAAGTTCAGGGAAAAAGAAGTTTGCATGCATACTTGTATGTGTAGACAGAGATGACAAATATGACAAAGTATCAACTTGGTGAATCTGGGCAAAGGGTATGCAGGAGTTCTCTTACTATTTTTGCAACTTTTCTGTAAGTTTGAAATTATTTCAGAATAAAAAGCTTAAAAGAACATGTTTTATGGAAAAACTGCAAGTGTAACTGATGCTGTATTTCAGCCTCTGCACACTGGTGCTGGATGAAATCTTGGAGACAGGGTTTTGGGTGAAGTAGAAAGAAATAGCTTTATTGCTTTACCTGGCAAAGGGGGCCACAGTGGGCTAAAGCCCTCAAGCCTGTGTGTCCCGCCCTGCAGGGAGTACTGAAGAGTCTTATAGTGTTCAAGGAGCAGGGTGTGATCAGCTTGTTGACATTTTTCTGATTGGTTGGTGGTGAGGTAATTGGGAGTCAGCATTATCAACCTTCTGGTTCCAACCGGTCTGGGGTGTATGTGGTTGTGGGCAGCATACAGTTAACTTCTTCCACCTGTCAGGGGTTTCAGTATCTGCAAAACAGCTCAAAGGATGTGGCTCAGAATATTATCTATAGCCCTTGAGAAGGAACTAAAGGTCCTTGACTCTGTTTAATGACTCAACTATTATTATTTTGCCTTGCTTGACTGTTTTCCTTTCTTTCTTTTTTTTTTTTTTTTTTTTTTTTTTTTGCGGTACGCGGGCCTCTCACTGTTGTGACCTCTCCCGTCGCGGAGCACAGGCTCCGGACGCGCAGGCTCAGCGGCCATGGCTCACGGGCCCAGCCGCTCCGCGGCACGTGGGATCCTCCCGGACCGGGGCACGAACCCGTGTCCCCTGCACTGGCAGGCGGACTCTCAACCACTGCGCCACCAGGGAAGCCCTGTTTTCCTTTCTTTCTGCATTTTCTCACTTCTCAGGTCAAATTTATTCTTTGACTAAAGTTTTTCTACTGACAAAAGGCAGGTGGGGGACATGGAGGGGTGGGAGCAGGGTCTATTCTGGGAAGGCCTGATAGGGTCCTGCTCAGTTACATAACCTCTGATGGATCATTCTGACTTGAATAAAGGGGGCGAGGGGGAAGTTCTAGGTTAAGGTTACAGAGCTAGCACCACACAGGAAATTAATTCATGTTTCATCCAGAGACAAACTATCACAGCAAACAAGTTGAAACTGAAGTGCACAAAGTACCACAGGGTGTCATGCCTGT
Source organism: Physeter macrocephalus (assembly GCF_002837175.3). Taxonomy (NCBI): domain Eukaryota; kingdom Metazoa; phylum Chordata; class Mammalia; order Artiodactyla; family Physeteridae; genus Physeter; species Physeter macrocephalus. The sequence continues at coordinate 4,311,132 of NC_041221.1, forward strand.
GGTAATTTTTTAAAATTCAATCCAATTTTATTAAGATGCAATCCAATCTTTACAATTATTGTATTAAGATGGGAAAAACCATGAAAGTCTTCTGTGCCATTCAACTGGTTTTACAAAATATATTTACTGACCTTTTCTTTAATAAGTGTAAAACATTAGCATGTCATGTAGCAATACTGAAAAACAAAACAAAGCATTAAATCCATTAAAATTGCTTTTATTGTGAACAAATGAAAATCAAAAGAAGCTATACAGGTATTCACTATATATAATTCTTGCATTTTAAAATAGATTTGGGGGACTTCCCTAGTGGCGCAGTGGTTAAGAATCCACCTGCCAATGCAGGGGACACGGGTTCGAGCCCTGGTCCGTGAAGATCCCACATGCTGTGGAGCAACTAAGCCTGTGCTCCACAACTACTGAGCCTGTGCTCTAGAGCCCACAAGCCACAACTACTGAGCCCGCATGCCAAAACTACTGAAGCCCACATGGCTAGAGCCCGTGCTCCGCAACAAGAAAAGCCACCGCGATGAGAAGCCCGCGCACCCCAACGAAGAGTAGCCCCCGCTCGCCGCGACTAGAGAACGCCCGCGGGCAGCAACGAAACCCCAATGCAGTCAAAAATAAAAAAAATAAATTTTAATAAAATAAATTTGGAAATATTCCCATTTGAATGTTGATTTTTGTTGCTAAAAATGCTATGTGCATCTAAAAAACCTCGAGCTGCCCACCAAAGTGGAGGGAAATTTTTCAACATGTTTTAAAATACTTCGAATGAAATGTTTCAGTCCATGAAATACTTTGGGCCCATTGTTCTATTCCAACTATTTTGCAAGAACAACTTTTGGACTGCAGGAAATAAAAACTTTAATGAAAACCGTAAGTCGTTGTCAAGGCTTTTAATGAGAGTATGATTAATAAGTGCAATCAGGAACTTCCTTTTAGAGCTACGTATTCTCATCTGGTATTTTTCCATCTATGACCTCAATGGAAGCCAAACACTGACATACTCAGAACCAATCCTAAAATTTTATGAATCACAAAGTAATAATCCAAGGTTTTTAAAAATGAGGGCTAACAACTGGACAGATTTACTAAAAATCATTGTTCACTTGAAATGGGTGAATTTCATGGTATTCAAATTATACCTCAGTTGTTTATAAGGCAATATTCAAGCGCATAGTTCTTTACCAAAACTCCTTTTACTTTATAATTGAGCATTAAATTGTCTAGTTCTTATAATTAACAGCTACGCCTTTGACCACTTATTTCATCATTCGTCCTTTACATTTTCCCTTGTGTATTTGTATAATGTACATAATCTATTATTAACGTACTTAAATAACCATGGAATAATGGATTCAAATTATTTACTGATAAGGGCAGACGATCAAAAGAGCTTAGAGACCTCTATTCCGGACACCACCCACAAGGCCCGGACGCTGTCACGACCCTCTCCAAGGGACCCGTGCTGCCCCCGGCCAGGTCACTCGGAAAACTGGAGCTCAACGTGTCTAGGCTTAACTCTGGACACGCCTACCCCTCGCGGCCTGAGCGGCTCGGAAGCTTCCTCATTGCTTTCTCCCTTAATCCCCAAGCCTCCCCAAGACCGCTTTCCCAGGCTCCCTTGTCCACTACCCGGGCTGGCGAGGGCGAGGGACTAGAGCGCCCGACAGTGGCCTCCGGCTGCTATTAGCGAGAAGTGAGGGGGCGGGGAGGACGGCGGAGCGGACGCCAAGCCGCAAGGCTTGCGCAGACGCACCGGCAAAGTTCCGCGTTCCTGCCGCGGTCAAGGCCTCCGGTTAGACGCGGTCTTCCCGGAACCCGACGGTGCACCGCGAGCGTGCGGTCTCGGGCCCGAAGGAGGGGTCGGGGGGAGGGCAGCGGAGGCTGGGCTGCCCACCCGTGCCCCCACGCGCGTGCGCGGACGGTGGCATGCGCGCAGAAGGAACGGCGCGTGCGCGGGAGTCGGTGGGCAGAGGGGCGGGGCGACGCGGAAGTGGGCTCGGTGAGCTTGGGGCGCATCCCTGGCGACAGCCAGTGCGCCCAACCTTCCTTCGAGCCACCTCGCCCTACCTGCGGTGGCAGAAGATGTGACTGGAGGGCTGCCGGCAGCCCGCGGACGATGCTCGCGCTCCTGGGCGCGACGACCCTGATGCTGGTCGCTGGGGCGCCGTGGGTGTTGCCCGCAGCCTCAGGTGAGAGATGGGGGGGGGCGGTTCCTGGGGCGGGGAATGGGCGCGAGGCTGGACAGCGGCGGCGTGGGAAACCTTGGACCCGGGAAGGACAGAGGTCCTCTCTGGGAGACCTCTGGTTGTCCGTGGTCGCAGCGCTCACATTGAAACCGACTTGGGCTCGAAAATCAAACGAGTTAAAGTGATGTTCAAGATCTTTCCACACCGCTTGCTTGGGGGCGCCCTCCTCGCCATCCCTTCCGCCCTGTGCCTGTTCCCTGGGCTCCTACCCCGCGGGGCTGGGTGTGGGAGAGCTTTGGTGTCGAGTTTGTTTCCGTCCGAAAAATCCGGCAGCTTGACTGGACTTTTTAATAATAAGCAAGGCTTTAGCCACGAGCTATGTGCTGCTGTTTCTTCAATTTAGTAAACAGTTACTTGGTCCCATGTGGGAGGGGGATAAGGTTTGCAAGCATTTCTCTGCCCTCAGGATTCGTAAAATCTAATAAAAAAATAATAATAATAAAAGAAAAATACAAAAGGCAAAATACAAAGGCTGGGAGCCACCAAGCTAATTTGCTGCCTTTCTTAGCTGGGATGCATGGAGGAATGGCAGCTGTCATACGGTTGACTTTGTAGTGAGGAGGGGGACTCGATGGCCCCTTTCGTCTTTGTAGGCCCAAAGACAAACAGGGCCTAGCAGCTGAGAGCAGGAATCCAGGAGTTGGTGAGGCTGCCTAGTGGGCTTAAAACACCTGTTTGTTTAGAAAAGCATATCCTTATTTTCTGGGGTACATGGTATCCTATCTATCTTGTCCTAAAAAATAAAACAGCCAGTTAGTTATTTTACCAGCATAATGGGTTTCTTCCAGAATAGCAGAGGAATTGCAATTTGGGACAAGCAAGTTAGGTCAAAAACCTTAGGCAAGTCCAACAACAAAAAGAGAAGAAGGTTACTTTATAGAGAAAAAGGTGGAAGTTGGGTGGGGCTGTTTTGAGAGAAAGTCCATTGGAGGAAAGCAAGAGTTCAGGATGGTGCTGCTTTTCCCATTGGCTGGGCTTGTTGCTGGTAGAGGAGAGTTCTTCCTCTTGGGGTCTGGAATTGATGGTGAGTGAAAGTGCATGAAGGGTCCAGCTTCTGGCCTCCTGACTTCATTTTAAATGATGTTTCCTTTATTCTGTTTCACACCTATTTCTCAAACTCTTCCACATACATAGTATATAGTATATGGGTACTAGGGTCCTGGTGTAACCCCTGGTAATTTCTTTGGAGTCTTTTGTTCATGAAAATTTTGCCTTAAACTCATGTTTGCTTTCGTATAAAAAGACTTTCCCCAGAATTTTCATGTAAAATGAACATTCCAGGAGGGTGTTCATTAAGATCACAATTTTAATCTAGATTAGAGGAGAGCTAAAATAAACTTCATATACAACCAGCATTTATTGCCCTCTTAACTATGTACCAGGCACTACTCTTAGTGTTTTAAAGGTATGAACTCATTTAGCTTTCAGAACAAAGCTAGGCACTGTTATCCTCATTTTACGGAGGAGTGGACTGAGGCCATATAGCTAGCCAGTGCTTTAGGAGGAAATCACACCCTGAGAATCTGGCCTCAAAGCCCTGGGGCCTAAGGCTAGACTTTTTCTAAAGGTCACACAATTTAGTCCTTGATTATCCACCTATATGTTAAGGGTTTAGTTATCTTTCAATTAACTAATCTGCTTTTTTCTCAAAGGAATAGCAATGTTGAAAACTAAATGAAATGTTAATGCTAACTTGAGATCATAATGTTGCCCTGTGTTTCAAAATCATCAGACTGTTCACACTTTCAAACCTAGTAAATGCAACTCTGGGATCCTAGTCTAAGAAAACTATCCAAAATATGGGAGGAAATTTATATTTGTATAGATGTACGTGTCTGGATTTATGTCAGACTTAAAAATACAGTAAACCATGGGACTTCCCTGGTGGCGCAGTGGATAAGACTCCGCACTCCCAGTGCAGGGGGCCCGGGTTCGATCCCTGGTCAGGGAACTAGATCCCACATGCATGCTGCAACTAAGAGTTTGCATGCCACAACTAAGGATCCCACGTGCCGCAACTAAAGAGCCCATGAGCCACAACTAAGGAGCCCATCTGCTGCAACTAAAACCCAGCGCAACCAAATAAATAAATACTAAAAATGTATATATATAATAAACCATTTCTAGTCATCAAGATGAATGTGAAGGGTTGAAGCAACCAACTGTATAAATAGAAATATTGGATTATGTACCCTTTTATATATTTTACATGCTAAAGGTTGAAATAAACTGTTATCAAAGGGATATTGCTCATACTAATAGAACAAAATCTATGAACTCTAAAATCCTATTTAACAACTATTTCCAAGTCCCTGTCCATTTATCAGTCAATTATTTGTTTGTCTCCCAAATGCCAAGATGCCTCTAACTCCAGGGTCTCCTTCCCTTGGTAGCATAAGGATTTCATCTCTGAGGAAATACCTGGCTCTACCCCAGGTGTCAAATTGCTGCATCCTATCTCAGGACCCAGAATTACTCGAATTAGAATATTCTGGGCTGGAGGCTACAAATGCCATCAGACCTTTTGTTAACCCCATAAACCCAGTCACTGTCCTTTGGCTGCATAGAATCTTTAAAATTCCAACAACTGGGATGGGGATTAAGTTTAGAGTGGGATACGGGAGAGTAATTCTATTCGGTGATGAAGTCTCGGAGAATAGGAGTGTAAAATAGAAAATGTGGGTGGGGAGACTCAATGAGTACCTCCCCAAATTAAAAAGAAAAATCAGAAAATGTTTCCTCAGATGTCTCCCCTTTTGACTCCATACCATAATATTTCTAACTGGAAAGTAGAGGCAGCAATCCCAATTTTAAAAAAGTTCTATACAAGGACCTCTGTAGTAGAAAGTCTGTGAGGAGATAACATCCTTGTCCTGAAGCAGAAGTAAAGACTAGAAATATTGCAGGGAAAAGAGTAAACTTAAAAGCTGGTCTTTTAAAAATTGTAATTTATCATCGTGAAAGGTCAGCCCTTTGTGATATGGAAAAAGTTCCTGTGAACTCAGCATTAGTCTGAGGACTGAAAAATGCAGGTTAAGTATGTAGCTATATATACCTTGCCTTAAGGAATTTCCAGTCTGCTTGGAGGTTGTGTTTAACATAAAGAAGCAATTTTTTTAAAATAAATGTATTTATTTTATTTCTTTATTTTTGGCTGCGTTGGGTCTTCGTTGCTATGCGTGGGCTTTCTCTAGTTGCTGCAAGCAAGGGCTACTCTTCCTTGTGGTGCGCGGGCTTCTCCCTGCGGTGGCTTCCCCTGTTGTGGAGCACGGGCTCTAGGCGCGTGGGCTTCAGCACTCGTGGCTCGCGGGCTCTAGAGCGCAGACTCAGTAGTTGTGGTGCACGGGCTTAGTTGCTCCGCAGCATGTGGAATCTTCCCGGACCAGGGCTCAAACCCGTGTGCCCTGCATTGGCAGGCGGGTTCTTAACCACTGCGCCACCAGGGAAGTCCCAAAGAAGCAATTTTTTTAAAGACATCTTCAATCAGCAAGTTTTGAGAGCCTGTTAGATGTCGGGTACTGGGCTGAGTACATCTACTTTAGTGTGAAATTGAGTGGTGCAGATTCACGATGCAGCATGTAAAGAAAGAGCAAGGTTGGCATGAGATGCAGTATTTGAGGAAGGTTTTCTGTTAGGGGGCAAACTTGAGCTGGGTCTTGGAGGATTTGGGCGGTCAGAGAGGAAGAGAAACACTATTTGGAGGGGCCAAAAAGGAAAAATCAGAAGAGAGGGCATCCAACTGGTGGAAGATTTGTACTAGAAGTATAAGAAATAAAGGGGGAAAAAAAAAAAAGAAATGGCAAGGGGAGGTTATAAATTAGGAGTATGGGAGTAACTGATACAAACTACTATACATAAAATAAATAAGCAACAAGGGTTTACAGTATAACACAGGGAACTATATTCAGTATCTTGTGTAACCTAAAATGGAAAATAATCTGCAACATGTATATATAAAACTGAATCACTTTGCTGTACACATGAAACTAACACAGTATTGTAAATCAACCACACTTCAGTTTTTAAAAAAAGCATAAGAAATAAAATAGGTCTTTAGATGGAAGTCTTTAAAAATAAATAGAAGGGTTCAGACTTGATACATTCAGTGGTCAAGACCTTTTCAGGTTCCTGTAGGGCTTGGGTGATGTGATAAACTTTTATATCTCTATCGATTTTGTTATGTGAATGTTTGGTTCCTATGAATAGTTGTAAGCTCTGAAACCACATCTGTTCAGCTCTCTATCAGAGTATATCCCTCTCTGAACATAGTATGCAAAACCAAATTGAGGCTGTTAAACAGTCCAACCCTGTATCCTTTATGTCAGTATCACTTCTAAGACCAAAGAAAAATACTATTTTTATACAGAGACTTTTTTTTCCAATTAAAAAACAATGCTGGGCTTCCCTGGTGGCGCAGTGGTTGCGCGTCCGCCTGCCGATGCAGGGGAACCGGGTTCGCGCCCCGGTTTGGGAGGATCCCACATGCCGCGGAGCGGCTGGGCCCGTGAGCCATGGCCGCTGAGCCTGCGCGTCCGGAGCCTATGCACCGCAACGGGAGAGGCCACAACAGTGAGAGGCCCGCGTACCACAAAATAATAATAATAATAATAATAATAGGGGCTGCCCTG
>NC_041221.1:4318024-4374399 GCF_002837175.3 Physeter macrocephalus
ATCCCACGTGCCGCGGAGTGGCTGGGCCCATGAGCCATGGCCGCTGAGCCTGCCCGTCCGGAGCCTGTGCTCCGCAACGGGAGAGGCCACACAAGTGTGAGGCCCGCGTACCACAAAAAAAAAAAAAAAAAAAAAAAAAAACAATGCTTACCTTTTTATGATTTATTTTTTCTACCTTTATTGAGATATAATTGATATATAATGTTTGCTTTTTATAGATTTTTAAAACTCAACCATTTTCCAACTCTCTCGAATGCAGAGATAGAAATAATTAGCAGCCTCCCCATGCTGAGAGCAAGCACTAGGTTTTTTTAGATTTTTTTATATACTTAGCTTTTATATTTTATATTTAAATGTATTCATTCTCCAATCAGTGATGTGAAGACTAACATTTTAAAATATATAAAATATCTATAGTATGTATATATGTATGTATGTATAACTATCTTCTTTCTTATTGCCTTGACAGGGGGAACAAATCTAAAATCTCCTGAAAATGGCAGTGTCTGCATCATTGATGACAACTTTACCCTGAAGTGGAACAGCAGCAGTGAGTCTGTCAGGAATGTCACTTTTTCAGCAGAGTATAAAATGTACGTTACTCTACTTATTGGTTTGCTGAATAATTTTTACCATTTGAACACCATAAATTTTTCTTTCAGATTTAGGAAACATTTGGTTTTTCCATTTTTTTAAAGAAAATGTATGGCTATTTTGCATAATATTTATAACTTCATTTCTACAAATAGAGACTCAGTCAAACTCATCTTTGGGTATTGAAGCAAGAGATTTTGGGGATAAGGCTAGCAGACAACTTCTGTAGTCCACAGCCATACCTTCTCTGTTCTGTATGCTCCATCTTCTTTAAATATAAATTAGGGGCTGACCAGAGCATACCTTGAGGATATGGGAGAGTGCCCCTAAAGGCCTAGCCACGGTCTTGGAATAGGCTTCTGTGGTCAGGCTTTCCTCTTGTCTCCATCATACACGAAGTTTTAATTCTAGATACACTTTATAAACATCAGTAGATTGGACCCTGCCTTCCCACAGACTCAGCGTTTCTGGTGTTTCTGCCTCTTCCCTAGTGCTAACTTTCTACTTAATGATTGCCAAGAGGGTAGGCAGACAAGGAGTTGTGGACGAAGGGATTACAGAAGGAAATACTGCTCAGGAAGTATGGTACTTTGCTCTGGGTTCTGGGACCCTGTCTGCTAACCATGATCCCTGTCCAAGAAAGAGCAGGCAGGGAATCAGGCAGTGAAGAAACAGGGCGTAGGACCTCTAGAACCAGGATTCCACCACTTCAACCACAGCCCGGTTGTTCTTCATTTGATAGGTAGTAATTTGTGTGTGTGTGTGTATGTACAGTTGACCCTTGAACAATGGCGGGGGTTAGGGATGGTCACCCCACCCCACCCCTGTCCCGTGGAGTCGGAAGTCTGAGTATAACTTTACAGTAGGCCCTCCATATCTGCGGTTACGCATCTGTGGATTCAACCAACCCTAGATTGTGTAGTGCTGTGACGTGTATTTGTTGAAAGAAATCTGCGTGTAAGTGGGCTCACACAGTTCAAACCCGTGTTGCTCAAGGGTCAACCATATATATGTATGCACACACACACACACACACACACACACACACACACGTGGTTTTTCTCAGAGCTGATAATTTAACAGTTTTCATCTGTAGAGATTTTCTTTAAATTGAACTTTGAGTTTTGTTACCAAATTTGTTCTTTGCCTTAGTTCAGAATGTTGTTTTGAAACAACTATTTTAGGTATAATAGAGATTATTTCAGATTCCTTTATTTAAAATTACCCTTGTAGGGGCTTCCCTGGTGGCACAGTGGTTAAGAATCTGCCTGCCAATGTAGGGGACATGGTTTCGAGCGCTGGTCCGGGAAGATCCCACATGCCGCGGAGCAACTGAGCCCGTGCGCCACAACTACTGAAGCCCACATGCCTAGAGCCTGTGCTCCGCAACAAGAGAAGCCACCACAATGAGAAGCCCCACACCGCAAGAAAGAGTAGCCCCCGCTCGCCACAACTAGAGAGAGCCCGCGTGCAGCAATGAAGACCCAGTGTAGCCACAAAAAAAATTAAATTTAATTTAAAAATAAATAAATATAAATAAGTAAATAAAATAGAATAAAATTACCCTTGTAATAAAGAACAGAGCCATAGACAGTGCTCTCGTGTTCTTGTTCCTTCACACGTTCTGTCACTTCTACTAAATTCTCCAGTTCATGATAATCTGTTGGTTCTGACTTTAGTATCCAATGCACTATTTCAGTGTGTTCTTTCTCTATTCTGTTCTGCTAGCTTTATAAACAATTGCCTTGTAAGAACATGCCAGGTCACAAGTTTGGGGAGCCAGTTTAGCAGTTAGTGTGGTGTAGTGTTATATGAACTTGAGCCAGGCTGCTTGGGTTTAAATCCATCCTCTGCTACTTATTCTCTCTGTCACAGTTTCCTTATCTGTTAAGTAAAGATAAAAAATTAGTATGATCATATGTAATTTATCATTCAAACCAGGATACTTCTGAGAGTGAACAGAAGCACTTGATTTTAGATAAGCTGGAACAATAAGCTTAAACCAGGACAGTCCCAGGCAGACTGGCCTGGGACACCCCAGTGATGAAGCATTTAACTCGGAAGGCTATTGTGAGTGTTGCACAGTTGTGTATCAAGTGCGCATAACAGTGGTGCAGAGAACGTGATCAGCCAAAGTGTAGTTAATGTCAGCAGCGGACAGATATTTTTTTCCATTTGGTGTTTCTCAGAACATTAGACATATCACTGGTGATAAATGATACACAGACACATAAATAAGCTACTGGGATACCAGTGCTTGTAGAACATATGCTTATCTAAGATGTCAGTGTTTGTGACTTATATCTAAAACATATTATGGGGACTTCCCTGGTGGCACAGTGGGTTAAGAATCCACCTGCCAATGTAGGGGGCACAGGTTTGAGCCCTGGTCCGGGAAGATCCCACATGCCGTGGGGCAGCTAAGCCCATGCGTCACAACTACTGAGCCTGCGCTCTAGAGCCCACGAGCCACAACTACTGAGCCCCCGTGCCACAACTACTGAAGCCCGCGTGCCTAGAGCCCATGCACCGCAACAGGAGAAGCCACCGCAATGAGAAGCCCGCGTACCGCAATGAAGAATAGCCCCCGCTCGCTGCAACTAGAGAAAGCCCACGCGCAGCAGCAAAGACCCAACACAGCCAAAAATAAAAATAAATTAATTAACTAAATAAATGAATTTATTTATTTAAAATAAATAAAATGTATTATGACGTATGTAGTGTGCAGTCTTCATTCAACAAACATTGAATGCCTTTTATGCCAAACACTCTTCTGGGTACTCGGAATACATTAGTGAATAGGAGAGACAAAGATGGCATGAAGTTTTATTATGAAACTGGTTTTATGAAATGAATTTTCTATTGGTTACACATTTATTTTCAAGTTATATTTCTGTTGTGATCTAAACACTGTATATACAATAAAGTTTGTTCTTGTTTTTAAGAAAATATAAAAGTAGCTACCATTGCAGTAGCTCCCTTACATGCAAAAGCAGTTGTAATAGAGTGGGCAACTGTATCTCCTGGAGCAGGAAAGACAGATGTAAAGAGTGAGGGTGGGTTGAAACCATATCAAGGCTTAGTTTTAAATTTTTTATAAGGTTTTCTGTTGAGTATAATAAAAGTTCTCCATATAAATGGACCAGAAATGCTTTACTGGCTTTTTGCCTGGAGCTCATTTTATTTTGACCTTCTATGCACCTGATTTAAAGAGGTCTGTGTACCGTACCCACTTCCCAGACTTCCTTAATCTCCTAATTTCTCTGGAATTATATTTTCTAATAAATGACATTTGAGGGGAAAAACGATCTGAATTTTTGGTTTCGATTTTTAAGTCTGGATTTTTAAAAAAATAGATTCTGTTGTGGAGGAGTTTCTCAGGAAGATTTGCATTTAAATCAAGGTATTATTAATGCCAACTCTAATCTCAAAGCTCAGATAGGTAAAGAAGGGGAAACTCGCCAGGAATGAAGTGTATATGGTAGTGTATATTATTGGTAACTTTTTTTTTTTTTTTGGCTGTGTTGGGTCTTCGTTGCCCCACGCGGGCTTTCTCCAGTTGCAGCGAGCGTGGGCTATTCTTCATTGCGGTGCACGGGCTTCTCATTGCGGTGGCTTCTCTTGTTGCGGAGCACAGGCTCTAGGTGCGCGGGCTTCAGTAGTTGCGGCACGCAGCCTCGGTAGTTGTGGCTCGCAGGCTTAGTTGCTCCATGGCATGTGGGATCTTCCCGGACCAGGGATCGAACCCTTGTCCCCTGCATGGGCAGGCGGATTCTTAACCACTGTGCCACCAGGGAAGTCCCGGTAACTTTTTAAAGATGTTTCTTTTTTGAAAAATAAGGTAGACTTGAATTGGAGTCAGCACAAACATTATTTAGATATCATCCCTAATTTCTATTAGCTTTTAATAAAGAGCATCCTTAGCTTTTTATTAAAGACGCTTTAGGGACTTCCCTGGTGGTCCAGTGGTTAAGACTGCGTGCTCCCAGTATAAGGGGGTTCAATCGCTGGTCAGGAAACTAGATCCCACATGCATGCCGCAACTAAGAGCCCGCATGCCGCAACTAAAAACAAAGAAAAGATCCCGCATGCTGCAGTGAAGATCCCCAGTGCCACAACTAAGACCCGGTGCAGCCAAATAAATAAATATTTTTAAAAATAAATTAATTTAAAAAAAATAAACATGCTTTAGCATCTTTAAAATGAGGTCTACAATATTACCCAAAAAATAAAAATCAGCTAGTGCTAGACCTATGAATTAGGCTTGACAAAAATGCCTTATCAGAGGATAGTTTCTCTCTTTGGTTTAAGGCAGACAGGGCTTACCACAGGCAAAAAATTTGAAATCTAATGTTTGTTTTCTGTCCCTCACCTTCACTTCAGCCTCCTGTCCCCTTTGTAGCAACATGTCCTTTCTGTTTAAGGCACTCTGTGCCAACTTAATTTCTTCACGTGCTTAAAAAAAAATCTAATATCACTCAAACTTTTTAATGGACTAAATCCACACTGAGAAGTTTGTTAGTTTATGTTAACATTTTAAGTTCTTTGTTTCTAGTCATGTAACAAAGGAATTATAGAGATCAGTATGCAGAAGGAATGATTTGGTTTTGAGAAGAGCAGAGGAAATTCTCAAACCATACTGATTCTGAGGTCTTCCTTAGGGTTAGTAAATCTCTTCATAGGAAGAGGTCAGAAGGGAATCATCAAATCCACTTCCCAAATTTTCAGTAAGGAAGAGAGGATCCAGAATACAAAGTAGTTGGCCAAAAATCACACAACTATCTTTAACAAAGCCAACAGTAAGTCCACTTTTATCTTATGGGTTCTTTCTTTCTCTGCTTCTTTGAAATCCTAACGCATTAGGATTTTTTACTTTAAAAAGTTAACTATATGTCAGAATTATTCCATTGTATAAATAATAACTTGGTATATATGTATTGAAAAAGAGTAGAATGTTAACACACAAAAATATTGTCAGGACATTAACTCAAGTAGAAGAAATAACTACTTACACTAGCTTTATAATGTTAATGTAAATAGAAAACATGTTTGTCACTCTTGTATTTATAATGTTCATTCATTCATTTGCTTTTTTATCTTGAAGACCAGGGATGGATAATTGGAAGAAATTGCCTGGGTGTCAGCATATTACTAGTACCGAATGCAACTTTTCTTCAGTCAAGCTTAAAAATGTTTATGAAAAAATTGAATTGCGCATAAGAGCAGAAAAAGGAAACAACACTTCTCAATGGCATGAGGTTAAGCCATTTATACCATTTCAAAAAGGTAAGAAGTTGCCAGCTGAATTACATTGTATTCTTTATTAAATATTACCAGAACAGCTCTCTTCCCAAGCCCATTCATTTGCATGATGTAAAGTCTCCCATCTTTAAAAACAAACAAGCAAACAAGGATTCCCTTAAACCGGTATCTCCTTCCTGCTTTCCCTACGGTGCAGGGGTCCCCAAACCACCCCTTCCACCCTGGGCTGCGCAGCAGGAGGTGAGTGTCGTGAGTGTTGGCTGAGCGAGTGAAGCTTCATCTGCCACTCCCCACTGCTCCCCACCGCTCCCCCCGCTCCCCACTGTCCCCCCGCTCTTCACCGCCCCCACCGCTCCTCACCACTCCCCGCCGCTTGCATTACCGCCTGAACCATCTCCCCTCATCATCGCCGCCCCCCGCAATCCGTGGAAATATTGTCTTCCACAAAACTGGTCCCTGGTGCCAAAAAGGTTGGGGACCGCTGCTATAGTGGTTGTTCTCAAAGTGTGGTCTCCAAGACCCTTTCAGGAGGTCTATAAAGTCCAAACTATTTTCTTAATAATTCTAAGACTTACTTGTCTTTTTCATTTTCATTCTCTCGTGAATGTACTCGAGTTTTCTAGAGGCTGTTTGATGTGAAATGGTGACTGACTGAATGCAGAAGTAGGTGTGAGACACAGCTGCCTTCTTTAGTAAGCCAGACATTAAAGAGATTTGAACAAAGTGTGAAATAGTACCACTTTCCTCACTAAGCTTTTTGGCTTGTTTGTTTTGGGAAATATAGTCATTTTTATCACAAATATTTTTTATTACGTAGTGGGTTTTATCATTACTATTTTTTAATGAATTGATAGATATTTTAAATTTTTATCAGTTTTAATGTTTAATATGCTAAATATTCAATGACATAGCCCATGTAAACAAAAGCTCTTTAGGACCCTCAGTTTCTCTAAGAGTGTAAAGGGGTCCCAAGACCAAACAGTTTGAGAACCACTGCCCTATACCAAAACTCACACAAGAATGATCTGTACCCCCTCTCTGTACACTTTTCCTCCTACTCCCTCTTCAGCCCTCTCCATTTGAGCTTTGTTCCCCATCACTACCCTAAAACTACTCTTGCCAAGGTCACCGTGACCTCCACAATGCCTAGTGGATTCCCTGTCTTCTGGCCCAGTTCCCCTGTGCCATCAGCGTGATCACCACTCCCTTCTTCTTGAAACCCTTCCATCTCTGATCTCTAGGGCACTGCTCTTTCCTGGCTCTCCTCCTGCTCCTTGGTTGCTCCTTTGTCAGTTTCTTCTCATCCCCCAGACATTTAAATGTTGGACAGCTGCAGGGCTCAGTCTGCAGGGCTTGGTCCTTGAACCTCTTCTCCTACGCACCTTCCGCCAGGAATCGTATGGCTTTCAACATCATCTGTGCTCTTGACTCCCCAAATTATATCTCTCCAGCCCCATTCCTCCCCCTTACCTTAGACTCATATCACCAGCTCTCTAATTCAGCATCTCTACTTCGAGGTCTATAAGTCGTCTCAAATTTAAAATGGCCAAACAGAGCTCTTGATTTTCCCCCTCCAGACCTGCTCTTCTTGCAGTGTTTTTCATCTCTGTTAATGACATCACCTATTTATTTGCTGAGGCCAAGAGCCCTGGCATCACCTTTGGCATCTCTTTCTCTCATGCAACATCCAGTCCATCAACAAATTCTGAGTGATCAACCTTCAAAGTATATCCTGAATTGGATCCCTTCTCACTTCCACCCCTGCTACCAGCCTTTGCCAGGACACTTTCATTTGTCACTCGAACTGCTGCAGTAGCTTCCCTGCTTCCTTACACATCAACGAGGGTGATCTTTCCCGGATGTGAATCAGGTCTCAGCAGTCCTCCAGAGACTACAGACTCAGACTACAGTTCTGCCTGTTACCTGGCTTCTAGCTGCCTCTCTGATCTCGTTTTCTACCACTCAGCCATTCGAGCGCCCCCTACTGTCTCTTGAAAATGGTGAGCACATTCCCATCTCAGGGGCTCTGCCCTTGGTGCCCCCTCAGCTGGGGATGCTTTTCCCCTTGACACTTGCATGACTGACTCCCTCACCTTGTTCAGGTCTCAGCTCAAACGTCTCGGGGAGCCTTCTCCTCACTAACTTACCTGAAACAGCTCTTGTTGCCATTCTCTGTCCCTTTATGTTACTTCATTTTTTCTTATAGCACACATGACCTTATAACATTATATGCATTTGTTTATTTGGGATTTTTGGCCACATCCCTCACTAAAGTGTAAGCTCCATGAGGGATTTTCTCCATTTTATATGCCAGACACATATTAAGTGCTTAGAATTGTTTGTTGTATGAATGTTTTGGCTTGTATTAGTGAACTTATATAGTAAATGTTTTTATTTTTACAGCTCAGATTGGTCCTCCAGATGTACATTTAGAAGCTGAAGATAAGGCAATAATAATAAACATGTCTCCTCCTGGGACAAAAGATAGTATCATGTGGGCTATGGATCATTCCAGCTTTACATACAGCTTAGTTATCTGGAAAAACTCTTCAAGTCTAGAAGTAAGCATTATTTTTATCTTTGTTTGATGTGAGAGAAGAATGACATGAATTAATTCTAAAACTTGACTTTTTACTTTTTTAAAGAACAGACTTCTTTTTTTTTTTAATTATAGGAAAGGACTGAAACTGTTTATTCCAGAGATAAAATTTATAAACTCTCACCAGAGACTACTTATTGTTTAAAAGTTAAAGCAGAACTACGTTCACCAAGAAGAGTTGGTGTCTATAGTCCAGTGTATTGTATAAACACCACAGGTGAGGAAGTCTTGCTTCAGATTCAATAACTATGTATATAAATTGGCAACCTATTAATTTTGGCATTTATCCAATAGTTGCTAAATCTTATGTGATGGTTTAATAGACATTAAAACAAAAGCATTCTAACAGCATTTACGTAAGCAACAAATGTTATTTGGGATTTTTGTCTCAAGTAAATAGTAATGAAAATTTTGCATAAAATCCAAGTATTTTCTAATGAAAATTAGAAAATTTAGCGGTGAAGAGTGGCGGGGAGTGGTGGATCTTGGATTTTTCTAATGAAAAATTTTTATTCAAAATCCACAAGAAAGGGAGGTAGTTGCTAGAAGAACAGTTAGTCTTCCAAAAAGTTTACCTTTTTATAGATGAAATGTTAAAATATGAAATTTAATCAGTGACATCTTGCCAACAATTAAGGTTTAAGGGCAGGAGCTTGGATTTATTATTTTAATTATAAGTTTAATATGCTTTGTTTTTAAAATCAAACAGTATAGAAGGGTTTAAAGGTTTCCTGTCCTGCCTCCTGACCCCCAATTCCATTTACCAGGGATATCACCAGCAGTCTGTATACAACCTTTCATACTTTTTTCAGGGCTTATATAAGTATATACTTGGACTTACAGTTTTGGGGGTTTTGTCTTTTAAATTAAAAAATAAGGTCCTGCCAGATATATTTTAAACTTGCTTGTTTAACCCAATATATTGAGGCTCTCTTTTTATGTTGGCACATATAGATCTATTACATTCTTTTAAATGGCTATGTAGTATTCCCTTGTGTGAATATACACCATAACTTATTTAGCTGTTACGTCATTATGATAAAACGCAAGCCTTTTATCTTCTTGCTCATGCTGTTCGGAATTCTAGCCATCTGTCATCTCCCTAGAGAAAACGTGTGTGTTTTTTTTGTGTGCTCTTTGTCTTCTAGAGAAACATAAAGTGCCTTCACCAGAAAATATACAAATCGATGCTGAAAATCAGGTCTATGTTCTTAAATGGGATTATGCATATGAAAACACGACTTTTCGAGCTCAGTGGTCCCAGTAAGTTCTATTCCATAAATGTCCTTTTGTAGTTTGTTTTGCCCAGTTTGTTAGGTTTCTTTTCACTCTG
The DNA here is from genome assembly GCF_002837175.3 of Physeter macrocephalus. NCBI lineage: Eukaryota > Metazoa > Chordata > Mammalia > Artiodactyla > Physeteridae > Physeter > Physeter macrocephalus. The sequence continues at coordinate 4,327,813 of NC_041221.1, forward strand.
CTTCAGCCACCTGCTGCTCCATGCACACATGTGGCCTGATGGAAAGGTGGTTGTGATATACTGGAACTGGAGTGTTTAATTCTAGTCCCAGGATGTCATTGAGCTAATCACTTAACTTCTTTGGGCCTCAGTTTCTTCACTTGTTGTAAAATGGGTATATTCTAATAATATCTAGTGTTCTTACCGGCTCTCTTTTTTTTTTTTTTTTTTTTTAAACGTGTGATTCTAGTTGCATGTGCTATTTCCTCAATCTGGAATACTTGACACATGGCCGTGGTCTCTTCTTCAGAACCCACTTCTTCCATGAGTCCTTGAAATGATCTGAGTCCAGTCACTCTGTCGTGTTCAATTCAAGTTAGCCTTCCCATTGTCTTGATTATTTTAGTGGCTTTGGCAGATTTTTTAGTGATTACTTTAGTGGGAAATTAAGAGAGTTGGAGAGAACTGTGCTCTATGTGATTGAGTAGAGACCAGCCAGATATGCGTGAAGCTTAGCACCACATGAGTGGAAGAGGACTGCATATAGTTTATACTAGTTGGAAAACTGTAGGGGATAAGTAGAGAGGGAGAAGACAAGAGGATAATCAAGTGGAAGGTGACGTGGACTATGGGGAGAAAAGGGACAGGAAGGAAAGAGACACTGAGGACAGAGGGATAGAGGGACCAAAGGCAAGTATAGGTAAAGCAGGAAAGGAAGAGTGAGAAGAAAGAGACTAGAAAGACACAGAAAAAATGAAGGAAAAGGGAAGTCAACACTGCTTTGATCGATTACTTTCAACCCTTTGGTGTTAGTTTCGAAGCAATAACAGTTTGTATAATAAACGCATTCATGTCATACACGCCCTTACAGATATATATACATACACACAAAGACACACACACACACACACACACACACACACACACACACACTGATCAGGAAACTGTACAGGAGTCTTTTATGTATTCTTCACTTTCAAAAGCATGTTAAACAGTAGGGCCACAGACTAGACAGGAATGGGGGTTTCTGATGGCTGGTCTCTAAGTTTCTTTTGGGTACTTAGAACACTGTACAAAGCACTGAAGGAATCATAAAGGTACAGCAGAATAAAACACATGGTGCTAGAAATACGAAGCAGTTATCTGCCTTTGCATAGCAAAATGTGATTTAGGACTGAGGAGTGGAGTACAGATTACAAGGGTTACAGAAGTCAGAAATGTAAAGGTGGATGGGGCTGGAGAGACCAAAGAAGCCCTCTGGAAGGAGACGCAGTGTGAACCAGGCCTTGAGTGCTGAGTCACATATTTTTAAATGACGACAGAGGGCATCCCAGGCTGGGGCTACACACGGGAAAGCTCAGGATATGAAGAGGCAAAATTAGGTTGGGGTAACGAGGAGGTGTTCATTTCCCATTGCTCTGTAACAAACTACCACAAACTTAGCAGCTTAAAACACACTGTTTATTATCTGTCCGTGACCTTGGGTCAGGAGTCCAGGCGTGGCTTAGCTGGGTTCTCTGCTCGGGGTCTCGCAAGGCTGCAGTTCAGGTGTCAGCTGGGGTGCTGTCTCGTACAGGCTGTCTCGTGCTGTCTCCTTAGCTCATGTGGTGGTTGGCGGGATCCATTTCTTGCAGCTTCAGAGCTCATGGTGCCCTGCTTCTTGGAGGCCATCAGTAGAGAGAATCTCTGTCCTCTAGACCCTCTTTTAAAGGGCTCGTCTGACCAGGTCAGGCTCTCATTTGATAAACTCAAAGTCAACTGGTTTGGGACCTTGATTTCATTTCTAAGATCCCTTCACCTTTGCCAAATAATGTAACCTAATCAAGTGTTCGTGGATCCCGCCCACACTGAGGCAGAGGGGATCACGAAGGGCTTGTGCACCAGCGGGTAGGAATTTGGGGGGCCAGTTTGGAATTTTGCCGACAAGAAGGGAGGACCTGCTTTGAGAGTAGCAGAACATTGGGGCCTGGGAGAGCAATGAGAGAGAACATTGAATTACTAGGATGGCATAAGCTTAGGCTTAGCCTCAGACTGCCCTGTAGGCATTTGAGTGCCTTTGGGAATTTTGTGTTGAGGGGTGGGTAACGTGAGGCCTGTGTTTGAGGAGGGTGAAGGTGGCCAAATTGTGTGTGGTGCAGTGGGTCTAAGGAGACAGGACAGACAAGGGGACAAGTCAGGAGGCTGTTTCAGTTCCAGGCTTGAACTGAGATGCCTGGAGCTGTTGGTTTCTGAGCAGCTTACTTAACCTCTCTAGACCCAGTCTTACTCTGTGCAGACTTGCTCTTAGGGCACTGGTGTGTATCTCTGATACAGCACTTACCCACAGGTGTGCTGGTACGTTTAGCAGCTGGCTTTCCAGAAGGGAAAAGCCTTGTCTGTAGCATTTGCCAGTTTTTATAATATAACTACTCCTATTATGGCCACTGTCAAGCTCCCAACAGCATGTCACTGAACATGCATTTGGGAAGACGCACGGTAAGCCCTCCGTCACGCGGCGCTTCAGCCGTACAGGCACGATAGACGTAAATAGCCTTGAGCACAGATAATAAAATGTAGGAAAATAATTAGGACAGGATGAGTTTTGAGTATTTATTACTTTCGTTTTTAATACAGTTTATTTATTTGTAAGTTTATGTAACTTAACTTTTAACAATGGCTGTATTTAACAGCTAGCTGGCAGCATTCCTGAAAATTTAGCAGTTGTTTCTGTGCACCGGTACGAGCCAGCTCTAGCACACCACTACCTTATCACACTCTGGAGCAAGATCTTTGGTTTTCATTTGTGAACATGTCTCTTCCACCATCCTGTGAGTTTCCTGAGGGTGAGGACCATTTACCTCTATAACCTTAACCCCTAACAGAGTGTCTGGTGTATTATAGGTATTCAGTAAATGTTTACTAAATTAATGTGTTTGGAATAAAAAACATTTATTTGTCTTAAAAGTGAGTTTTTAAAAAGGATTCCTGGGGGTCATTCAGACAAATGGAAACAAATACCAAACTGTGAAGATGTCGAAACTACCCACTGTGTGATTCCTCAGAATGTTTTCCCAGAAGGAATTCACCGTATCCGTGTACAAGCATCTAATGGAAATAACACATCGTTTTGGTCTGAAGAGAAAATGTTTAATACCGAAATGAAAAGTAAGCCAATAGTTTTTACTTTACATTGTAATTCTCCAATTTGGTGCGAGCTCTTAAAATTGTTTTTTAGTCTAATTTGAACTTTGTGTCTTTACACATTTTTTCTAGCTATCATATTTCCTCCAGTCATTAGCATGAAATCCGTTAATGATGACTCACTGCACGTCTCTATCGGTGCTCCAAAAGAGTCTGAAAACAAGTCTGTAAACCAGCTTTACCCGCTAATTTATGAAGTTATTTTTCGGGAAAACACTTCAAATGCTGAGGTAAAAAGACTATGTAGTATAGGTTTGTAATTTAGCGTTATAATTGTGGTTTGGGTAAACAAAGCTTGAAGTTAAAATTCTAGAGAAATTTTTAAACTTTAAGACGATGTGATTGGGGCTTCCCTGGTGGCGCAGTGGTTGCGCGTCCGCCTGCCGATGCAGGGGAACCGGGTTCGCGCCCCGGTCTGGGAGGATCCCGCATGCCGCGGAGCGGCTGGGCCCGTGGGCCATGGCCGCTGAGCCTGTGCGTCCGGAGCCTGTGCTCTGCAACGGGAGAGGAGGCTACGACAGTGAGAGGCCCGCGCACCGCGATGAAGAGTGGCCCCCGGTCGCCGCAACTGGAGGAAGCCCTCGCACAGAAACAAAGACCCAACACAGCCAAACATAAATAAATAAATTTATTTAAAAAAAAAAATTCAGATCCTGAGCTTATTCCTACTCAGAATCTCTGGGGGTAGAACTCAGAAATTTGTATTTTTAACAGGATTCTCAGGTACTCGTGAACCAGGGTTTCTCAACACTATTGACATTTGGGTTGGCTGATTCTTTGTTGTGGGAGCTGCCTTGTGCATTATAGGATGGCTAGCAATACCGTTGGCCACTACCCACTAGATGCCTGTAGCGCTCCCTCCCAGTTCTGACAACCCCAAATACCTCCAGATATTGTCAGATATCCCCTGGGGGTGAGGCACCTCCAAGAGGGCAAAAATTGGTTTTTAGGGCGCAAAAGAATCTTAGCTGTTACAGTGGTTCATGACCCTCCAGGAGGAAAACCTGCCTCGAGTGTTCAACTTCGCCCAACAAAATCTTATTCAACTTTGTAAAGGGGGAGGGATTAGGAAAAAATGGTCTAGAAAGGCTCCTTAGGGGAGTAGTCATGACAAAAGTGTTGAGAAACACTCGTTTAAACCCTAAAATTCAAAAACCACTGACAAAGCTAATATACATCAGATAATCCACATTATTCCTAGATCACTTTTCCCTGTGGAATTACAATCAAGGAATCAACCTTTAAAAATCTTGTGCAAATAAGTTGGTAAATTCTGTAACTTCATTTTCTGTTGAAAATCTAAGAAAATTTCAGCCACTTGGCTACTTTCATTTTAACTATCTGAACACTCTGTAACCATAGCAGAATTTAGCCCCATTGGGCACTATGGTTAGTTTTCAGTCATCCCTAGATCAGAAAGATCTAAATTTGTGTCTCAAGCCCCCAAATTGTGTAACCTTAGGCAAGGTGGTTAACTGCTAAAACTTTGTTTCCTCTCCTCTAAAGTGGTGGTGGTCATAGTAACTTAATTTTTTTTTTAATTGGGGTATAGTTGTTTTACACTGTTGTGTTAGTTTCCAGTGTACAGCGAAGTGGAGTTCCCTGTGCTATACAGCAGGTTCTCATTAGTTATCCATTTTATACATATTACATTGTAACTTAATTTTTTTTGAAAGGATGTTTATAAGGTTTAAAATGAGGTAAAATATATGAAAATACATACCACATTGCTTGACAAATAGTAGATTCAATAACTTTTTTTTTTTTTTTGGCCATCCTATGCTGGGTAACATCAATAATTACAATCGTAATAACAACTTAAACTTATTGAATACTCATTATGTATCAGGTACTGGGCTAAGTATTTTACATGAGTCGTCTCAATCATTCTTCAACCCTGCGAGACAGTTTGATTGATTAAATTACTATTCAGCAAATACTTGGGATGGACCATTCATTACTGCCTCACTGATACTAGGCTGTAAACAGTGGAATGGGAGTGGATGTGGTGTGAGCAGAGGCCTTAAGTGCGCATGCATGCTTCTCCCATTTGTCAAGAGGAAAGCAAGCTCCACGTGGTCTCTGGCCCCAGGCGGATGGGAGACTGTGGAGCAGACCTAAACCTGATCCACGGCCTCAGTGAGCATTCCCCCAGCACTTTGGGACACTCACAAGTAAGAAAAACAAATATCTTTTGAGCCACAGGCTGTTTTGTTACACAGCATTGTACAACATTATTTTGTTGGCCTTGTAATGTTTTGTTATACAACATTATTGTGGCAATAGCTGACTAATACAAATAGGAGTAATAATTGTCCTCACTTTACAGATCTGGGAGTAGGGCCCAGGGAACTTAAATAACTTGCCTAAGGCCGTGTAGCTGTGCGTGATATCTTGATACAGGCAGTTTGAGGCCAGAACCTCTGCACTTAATTGTTCTGTCACTAAACAGAGATAACACGATGGTGATTAAACCAAATCAGCATGTACTTATAAAATAAATTAGAGTCGTCTTAGGAACATATTGTATTCTTTTTTTGGCAGCAGCCATGTTTAACTTTTGAGTTTGGTTATAATGTGTTGTCCAAAACAAATTTATATTTCTCAAACATATACCAACTAAGTGTTTGGGAGAGGCCAATCTTAGCTTGACTATTTAAGGAATTCAGAAAATAGATATTCCCTATATGATTTCTTGGGGTTCTAAATTTTATCAATGATTTACTTATTTTTTGTAGAGAAAAGTTGTAGAGAAAAGAACTGATTTTACCTTTCCTAACTTGAAATCGCTGACTGTATACTGTGTGAAAGCCAGAGCACTCACTGAGAATGACAAGTGGAATAAAAGCAGTGTTTTTAGTGATACTGTGTGTGAGAAAACAAAACCAGGTCAGAATCTTTTATTGTATCTTTTCTTTTTTAATGTAACAAGACTTAATAAAAATAACCAATTCATTGAAAATTGTAAAATATTTCCTTTTTACCACAAAAATATAGAGAATATTTTCTTCATAAACTGTGTGAGTACTTCACGCTGAGCCTTCCAGTTTTAGAAAATATTTTTAATACTCAGCTTAGTTCAGTGGTTTTTGCATGCTTTATATTTCATGCACATCTGCATAATTAATTTCCTTTTATTATTACTCTTAGAATTTAATGAGACTATTTTAATTTTTTATATAATCCTTAATGTAATTATTATGTGGAAATCCCTTAATTAGTTCAATTGTGAATTTTTTTATGTTATTGTTGGTATTATTTAATAGAATGTATATTTCCTTTCACGTGGCTGTATTTGTTTCACACAAACTGTCAGCAGTCTTAATGTATTTGTGTGTCAAAACCTATATAGATGCTAAACACCATTTATTTGTTTTTAGGAAATACTTCCAAAACCTGGCTTATAGCTGGAATTTGCACTGCATTATTTTCTATCATTGTTGTCATTTATGTTGTGAAAGTCCTCTTGAGATGTATCAATTACGTGTTCTTTCCATCAAGTAAACCTCCTTCCACTGTAGATGAGGTATGTTACTTTTCTTTTCAACAGTTAACTGGATTTTTCTTAAAATGAATGGGAAATATATTTGATTTTAACAGAATATAAATGTTTTCTTGATATTCAGCAAATAATACAGACTGATTTGGGTTTTTTTCTTCAGAGTTACAGAAAATTAACTTTAGAAACAGTCATTTAATAGAATATAACATGGAATAGTAAGGTGTGTCCTTAATCTCATATTTTTCTGGCAGTTTGGTTACTGTGGCACTTGCTTTACCATTGAAAGTCTATATTCACAAAAAGACTAAAACATTATCATCAGTGCAAAAACTGTATTCTGTGGATAAAATCACAGAAAACGAAATAGCAACACATGAGTTTCCTTTCACAGCACCTCGGTGTTTTGGTTGGCATAGTTAGTGAAAGCACTGAGTGATGAAGACCGGAGTGTGGACAGCACCCTGGGGGAGGTGTGTTCACCTGGAGCAGCTTCCATGCTACCTGCCCTGTTTCAGGTTCCCCAGGCTTTGGAGCTACAGACCTGAAGGCGAATTGTTGATGGGCTGTAGTGTATTTGCACTTACTGGCTCTGTGAACTTGAGCAGCTCTCTTAAGGGTTACTTGAGCAAGTGCCCGTAGACTGTAAATCAGAGCCAATAGTACCATCCTGCAGAATTGGGAGGCGTGAAGGAGATAAACCAGAAAGGCCTAACACTGTACAAACATTCTGTAACTATGAACTGTTTTACTCTTTTATGCCTGAGTTTTTAAATATCATTTCTATATACTCTTCTATTCAGAGCTGTTATTTAAAGAACTTAAAACTATCAAGTTACAATAGCTCTTTATTCTTAGTGGGACAGAGAAAAATTAATTTCTCCCTGTGCTTTTTCTGGGTATTTGTGGATTAGATACCAAAATTTTTATTATGTCAAAATAAAATGTCCCAAACCCCAGTGCTCTCCCTTTCCTTCCTCACCCACACTCTTCCACTCCCCACCCCTGATAGCACAGTGGACCTTTCTTAGGGACTCTTCCTACAATTCCCAAAAGCAATACTAACATGTACGTGACCTCACTAGTGATGGTCTTATTCTAAACATTATAGTGCAGTCGATATGCTCTTAGCTTGCTTTTTAATATGCATGTCAAAAGATGGGGTTTCTAGATAACTTAAGAAACCACAGCTTATTAGAACTAGAAAACTAATTTTTGTTATTTTAAGTAATCTGTTTCTGTTCTTTCCCTTTTGAATTAGTATTTCTCTGAACAGCCAGTAAGGAATCTACTCCTTTCCACTTCTGAGGAACAAACGGAAAGATGTTCTATAATTGAAAATGCAAACAGTATTACTGTAATAGAAGAGACTAATCCGATTTATGAAGATCCCAAAAAGTACAATTCCCAAACTAGTCAAGATTCAGGAAACTATTCTAATGAAGACGAAAACAGTGGAAGTAAAATAGGTGAAGAACTTCTGCCACAGGAAACTGTGTGACCAGGAGTGGACTCTAAAATATTAGGGAGTCTCGCGGGAGTTGCAGTGGGGGCCTGGGCTCCTTGCTCCTCTCAGTAACTATCAAGAGAATATTTGCTTGTGGGGGAAGAAAGATCATCTTCAGATCGATCGTAGGTCCTAAAAACACAGGCAAGCACTTAACTATTTGAAAGGAATGTGGAGAAGAGTTTTCTACATTCTTTTCCACGTGTAAGGTCTTGAAAGACCTGTCATTGGACCGCCCTGGATGAGAGGGGTTAAATCCAGAAGATGCCCTCTGTCTTCCTAATGATCCCCTGATCACCGCCGTGCCGCCGTGTGGTAAGGGCGGCGCTTGTGTCCCCATCAGCTGATACCGTTGCTGTGCTGCCACCGCTGCTGTATATACCATCCGTCCCTTCTGCATCCCAGTATTACAGTCCATTATTTTTCAGGACATATTTAGAACATTTGGCCTTTTCTTTGGACACGAAAGTAGGCCCTTTGGAAATGTCTTTACAAAAGCCTGAATACCACCATCACTTGGTTTTCTGAAAAAGTAGCTTACTCTGGAAAACAGCTGCAGATGCCAGAAACATGGTATGGTCCTTACAGTTTTTTCAGGGGAATTCTATCCGTTTTGCCAATTACGTTGGCTTCTACTTCGCAGTTACCTATCCCTTCTACGGTTTAGGATTAAAACCAGATAATCTTTTGCTATATGTCCATGAAGTCTTCCTGATTCAGAACATTGGAACAATAGCTTCTGATTACAGTGCATAATCACTAAAATTACAGAGAAATGGGAAACTATCTGAGTAGCTAACTTACTATCATCTTTTAAGATATGGGAGTATGTGACATTAGTCACAGTGGATGTAAGAAGTCTTGGGACCAGAAAATGGTACTGAGAGACGACACAGAGTAAGAAGTAGAGTAATTCAGTATGAAAGAAGCAGGTGGCTTTAGCGAAAAATCAGAAGAATGTGTGTAATCAACCGTTGATTACTAACATCCTGAGGGTGGTTTGTTGCCGTGGCTCCTCTGCGCCGCCTGGGGGTGTTCAGGTAGGTACCCCCTCTGCTCAGCCGACATATGCACTCAAGGAAATGCAAATTATTTATTATCAAGGTGTGGGAGGAAATGTACCTGGGAAGAAAACCTAACTTTTAAAATATATAATGCCTTTCAAAGGCATCTATAGCTTATTTTTAAATGATTCGCTATTTGGGATTATTCATGGAGATCCTGCAGAGGAGGGAAGTGTAGGAATTCTGGTGGCCTCTGAGGCCAGGTTCTCAGCTTCAGTCGTTGCAGAAGGCCCAGTGAAAGGGAAGGGAGATGGAGCTACCCAGAGCATCACGGCAGGCCAGTCTTATCCACACAGTGGTCCGCTGTGGTCTTCTGGGTGGAGGAAAAGGTTGAAAGCAGCCGCCCTGGGAAGGGCTGTGACGCCCAGCGCGACCTCTGCAGAGCACACCGTGCGCTTCCCTGGACCTCGGTCCAGCTCCTAGGGGAGCATACAGTATGGGCCAGGGGTCCCCGCTGAGGCAGTTCTCTGCTGCAGAATCCCTACAGGGACCCACACACACCTTTGATCCTGCTGACCGGAGGCCTTTGGTTCAAAGCAGATCTGGGTTGGCCCTTCGCTTGTAAAGGCCCTGTCAGTGGCAATTTGCCTCTGTAGCGAGGAAGGGAGGAACATGCCAGGACCCTGTCAGCCCCGGCTTCCACGCTGTGTCAGTGCGACAGGCCTGGTCAGCACGCGGGCCCGGGATTTACCACAGGAAGAAGGCTGCTTCAGAATGGACACCCCAAAAGGAGACAGCGCCTTCGTGGGATGTGGAAGAGGGAGAACTCGGGCATTAGGATGAAAAGACACCACGGAAGTCGCCAGGTCCCTGGATGTGGGAGTCTGTGTGTCTTTGGGGTTTAGGACGCCCTGTGGTTTTCAGCGAACAAGCATCTGAGCAGCAGCGAACAAAACACCCTCGATTTTGCCTTGTCTTCTGACCTAAAAATGCAGTTCCCTCCCATTCTTCATTGTGGTCCACGTGTAGCTTAATCAGGATGTGCTTACTTGTAAAGTGACAAGCGTTTTTTCTGAAGACTAGTTTACTTGGAAATACCATATACTTGGGAACACCAATAAACTGCCTCGGAACTACAACACTGATAATTCTTAGAGAATTCTTAGAGAAGCTAGAAAATAACCTACGCATTGATGTAAAAGATTTGTATCCTTACAGCCAGAAATAATGTATTAATACGTACTACAGATTAACATATATGTAAGTGGTGACATACGTCTGTAAACATACATGCATACTTACACGTGCACATGCATGATGTGGGCCATACTCCAGTAGTACAGCCATAAAGACTTAGCATAGCTTCTAGTTAGAAAAGTATAAATGCTGCTTGAGAACTGTGAACTAAAGAGTCTGACCAGAAATTTGCAACCTATAAAAGAGTTATTTCAAAAATATAATTTAGAGTTTGTATCTTTTCCCCAAACTGTGACCTTCAAAGCAGCCTCTGATTGCGCCTCAGAATTTGGCGAGTGTACAGAAACTTTGCCTACCTGCCCGCTCCTCCCCGTAACCCTCTGACTACCTGACCTGTTTGTTTCGTGGTGTCTGTCTGCCCCCCAGGGGACCGGAAGCTCTGTGGGAGCAGGCATTTACTTTTACTTACTACTGTATCCCCAGCACCTACCACAGTGCGGTGCCTCACACGTAAAAAGTGCACAGGAAATAATTGTCAAATGACTGAAATCTAAAATTTGAACCAAATGGGTGTTTCTGACACTGTTTGTGTGTCCTGTTGCGTTGTGGAAGGACACAACCATGTTTCCAATGTTTCTATGCAGTGAGCTTTGTATCTTATTTCATGTGTACTTTGTCTTAACCCCCATTGCTGTTTGTTAAACAGTTTGTTAAAACAGTTTTCTGTAATAAGCGCTGAGACCAAAAGTCTTGGGTTTTACGGTGGTTCTGCTTGAACTGCTTAAACATGCATCACAGGAGTGGCAACTGCCGTCTTCACAAGGTATTCACAACCGAGGGGGCTGGTCCCTGTACCCGGTGTGCGCATGCCCGGCGTTGGTATCCTGAAGGGGGCCCCACTGCCGTCACCGCCCCACGGAGCTCCCGGACGCGGAGCTCTCTTACTTGCCCTTTGGTTTTTTCACAGCCTCAACCTTAGACTTGGCCGGAGCGCCGCCTTGACCCAGTGAGTCTGCAGTGTGGTGCAGACTCTGCTCCGTCGAACTACACTGCTTCCTTCCACCAGCATTTCTTCTCAGGATAAGCTCTTTAAGGAGACTCCCTAGTCCCACATGTAAATTGATCTGCCTTCTAGACACGTTTGAATCTGAAGTTAAACACCGCTGACATTCAGGCTGGGAACCCTTCGTGTGTTTTTAGTAAGCCTCCGCAAATTTTTTTTCAAACTGTAGAGGGAAGTAAATATTAGTAAATTCATCTCTGATGCCCGGGAAACGCCTTGTTACTTAACAGTAATGACAAATACCAGTAACATCCAGTTTTTTCACCTGAGTGAAAAAAAGGCAAGAAGAGAGAATTTGATACGTCTTTCATGGAAAGGATATACCTTCCCTTCCCACGTTCTGTCCCCACTAGAACTCATGTTGTAGCAGAAGATTCCTTCTGGGTGAAGAAGTAGTAATTGATGCAGACCAAGAAAAGAAAAAGTGGGCAGAGTCGATATACTGGCTTAGCAAAAGGTCTTGGGAAGAGGGAGGAAATGGGAAAATTCTCCCAGGAGCAGGTTTAAACTAAACATTTCTCCTCACAATGACTGGCCACTCCCGGTCCTCCGTCCCCAAAGCTCCTGGATCCATCAGAGAGAAGGAGCTGAGGGGAAAGGGAATGACTGAAGAAGAAAAACATTTTCCTATCTCTCCGGTAGAAAGATGGTCCATTTTTTCCAAAAGACTGGAATTAGTCCTTAACTGCATAACAGATAGCAGAGTGCCTTTTGTGTACTATTGTCTGTTCCCAGATTTTATAAGGCTTTAATACCCTGGAATTTAACTTTTAAAAAGAGCTGGAGAATTCCCTGGCGGTCCAGTGGTTAGGACTTGGCTCTTTTACTGCAGTGGCCGGGGTTCAAAGCCTGGTCGGAGAACCAAGATCCCGCAAGCTGAACAGCGCGGCCGGAAAAAAAAAAAAAAAAAAAAAAAAAAAGATGATTGGGCTTCCCTGGTGGCCCAGTGGTTAAGAATCCGCCTGCCAATGCAGGGGACACGGGTTCGAGCCCTGGTCCGGGAAGATCCCACATGCCACGGAACAGCTAAGCCTGTGCGCTACTACTGAGCCTGCGCTCTGGAGCCCGCGAGCCACAACTACTGAGCCCGCGTGCCACAACTACTGAAGCCCACGTGCCTAGAGGCCATGCTCCGCAACAAGAGAAGCCACCGCAGTGAGAAGCCTGCGCACCGCAACGAAGAGTAGCCCCCGCTTGCCACAACTAGAGAAAGCCTGCACACAGCAACGAAGACCCAATGCAGCCAAAAATAAATAATTTTTTTTTAAAAGATGATTATGAGTGTTTCAGAATAAAAGTGCACCATCCACTCTGAAATCTTCCTAGAAGCCCTCCACCATGTACACATGTAGAAGTCGCCTTTGTGCCCATCTTACCTTCATGTCTGTCCAGCAGAGACATTGCCCTAGGGGAGACTTTATAGCATTTGCCAACATATGTATCCCCTTCTGCTAGATAACAGGCTCCATGAAAGCAAGGACTAGCTTTTTTTTTTTTTAACTTTGTAGCTGACACTTGGTAAGTGTTTAGTAAGTGATTAAGTGGGCATTGAATTACATACATTGACTGGATTCGCCCCTAAGGGAAGACAAGTCATCCTATTTAGGTTCACAGCCAGCTGGTATTTTCGAAATAGATTCCTAAACTGCTGTGTCATGAGGAAACACAAAGAAAGCAATGCGTTGCTGAAGACGGTGTATACCGTTTAGAGTTGCTAGATTTAACAAAAATACAGGACACCCAGTTAAATTTAAATTGAATTTTAATTTCAGGTAAACAATACATAATTTTTTAGTATAAGTCTGTCCCAAATATTACATGGAACATAAACTGAAAAGTTTTTGTTATTTGTCTGAAATGACAGATGGGCCACAAAGATGACTTCTACATGTCTATGTGATAGAATTCATTTAGAAGATTTCAAAAATCGTTTTATACTAAAAAATTCATAATCATCTCTAAGTAAAATGCCAGAGTATTCAATGCATTGTACAACAACAAAAATTTTTTAGTAATGTCCCATGCAATATTGGGGACATACTTACACTAAAACATTATTCACCTGCTTATGTGAAAGCATAATTTTGTATTTTAATCGGGCAACTCTGGGGATGTTAAGTTTCAAAAATACTACTAGCCCTCCCAACACTCCCCAAACCAATATAAATAATGTTTCATACAGAAATGTATACTAGCTTCATCACACATAACATGTTTTATTCACAATTTAAAACAATGTTTAAGGGACTTCCTTGGTGGCGCAGTGGTTAAGAATCCGCCTGCCAATGCAGGGGACACGGGTTCGATCCCTGGTCCAGGAAGATCCCACATGCCGCGGAGCAACTAAGCCCGTGTGCCACAACTACTGAGCCTGTGAGCCACAACTACTGAGCCCGCGTGTTGCAACTACTGAAGCCTGCGCGCCTAGAGCCCGTGCTCTGCAACAAGACGAGGCACCGCAATGAGAAGCCTGTGCACCACAAGGAAGAGTAGCCCCCGCTAGCTGCAACCAGAGAAAGTCAGCACGCAGCAACGAAGACCAAACGCAGCCTAAATAAATAATGTTTAAGAGAGTCAACATTGCAAACATTGCAAGCCAGAAAAATGAATGCCAATCTAATTCTGTCCCCATGAGAAGGCGTTGAGAGAGGCAGCTCCGTGGGGTGGGGACCTTCTGAAGAATCTGGCCAGCTACCAGCTTCCCCTCACTTCTCAGCTGGCTCTGTTCACATATTCTTTCTTATCACAGTTACTCGCATGCTTGTCTTTCCTGCCGGACTGTGAGCAACACGAGGTGAAGGGCTATATTCATTTGTCTTTGATTCCTCAGGCCAAATGGTGCCCAACATACCATAAGTAGTTGCTCAAAAAAGGGATCTGTTGAATTGGAATGGATTCACTGTTTCATTTAGAGTTATTTCTTTCAGATCACTCTCCAGGAGTAGGATTACTTGGTCAAAAAGCCAGAATAGGACTTCCCTGGTGGTCCAGTGGTTAAGACTCCACCCTACCTAAGCTGGGGCGAAGTGAGAGAGTGGCAAGGACATGCATACACTACCAGATGTAAAATAGCTAGCTAGTGGGAAGCAGCCGCAATAGCACAGGGAGATCAGCTCGGTGCTTTGTGACCACCTAGAAGGGTGGGATAGGGAGGGTGGGAGGGAGGGAGGCGCAAGAAGGTGGAGCTATGGGGATATATGTATATGTATAGCTGATTCACTTTGTTGTAAAGCAGAAACTAACACACCACTGTAAAGCAATTATACTCCAATAAAGATGTTAAAAAAAAAAAAAAAAGACTCCACCCTACCAATGTAGGGGGCACGGGTTTGATCCCTGTTCGGGGAACTAAGATCCCACATGCCACACAGCGTGGCAAAAAAAAAAAGAATATTTTTGCCAGCTGAATTACCGCCTTCCATGTATTGGTCTGCCTTTCTTTCTTGCCCACTTAGACTGCCTTCCTTCAGGGCAGGGACAGCCTTTTACTCTACTCTTTTCAGCACCTCCATGTACTGACCTCTTCCTACGAAATCAGTAAACGTAGATGAAGAAATGAACCTCCAGGCTCCCCTCCACTGCACTGTGTGCCAGCTCAGGAAATGGATCCATCCTTTTGCTCAGACTGGAAACCCACAAGGTGTCCTTGACCCTTCCTTCCTCCTCACTCCTTATGCAACCCTTCCCCAAGTCCCTTTCAGTCCCCCTTCTCACCTGCTCTTGAACCCTTCCCCTTCTGTGTCCGTCACCCCTGCCCTAGTCTACGCCACCACCTGGTCCCCACACATCGCCTCCTCACCGGTCCTGCTCCTCTCTTGTCCTTCTCCAAGTCATTCTCCTCACAGGAGAGAGTGGCGCTTTGAAGACAGCTGGGACCCATCAGATGCTTTCCCATGGCTCTTAGGCTAAGCCCTGAATCCTCTCCTCGCCTAATGTGGCTCCTTTTTCCAGCCCGACCTTCCCGGCCTTACTGTTGTTCGTTGAACTGTTACTCTCTGACTGGGCTCTGTCCTCCTGTTACAGGCCCCTCAGCACTCCGTACTTCCACGTCACCCTGGAAAGAACTCGTGCAGTGACCTTTCCCCTATTAGACTGCCAGCTCCTGGGAGGCAGGGACAGTGACGCTCTTGCTCACTACAGCGATACCAGTGCGCAGCATACACCTGGTACAGGCTGGAGCTTAATACGTGGTTTCAAATGAGCGAATAAATTACGTGCCTTTACTTGTACTCATGAATCCGCCAAATGGCCTGGAATAAAAGAAATTAGAAAATCATGGACAAAGAAGTCTGGGGGAAGGGGCAGGTCTGGGTGTCTATTACCAGTGCTCACCAGAGAGCTTCCACCATGGGGGAGCCCTGGGCCACTGGGTGGAGAGGCCCACTCATCCTATAGAGGCCAACCAGTGTCCATCTTCAGCCCCCATGGTGCTTGCACAGTGTTTCCAGGACTAGAGCGGCGATGAAGGAAGCTATGCGCGGGCCCAACAGCCTGGGCTCCCTGTCACCAAGGCTGGTCGTTCAACCCCACATCAGCCTAGATGGATGCTGAATGCTCCCCAGTAATATCCTTCATCCACCCACGCTCCAAGCATCTGACCACTTCCACCTGGAGGGGGAGCAATTCATTTTACTGGGATTAATGCTATTTCTTACATGCCCGGCAGTGCCTTAGTCCCCATCACCATCCAAAGGTCAAAAGAGTGGGTGGGGGCTTCCCTGGTGGCGCAGCGGTTGAGAGCCCGCCTGCCGATGCAGGGGACACGGGTTTGATCCCCGGTCCGGGAAGATCCCACGTGCCGCAGAGCAACAAAGCCCGTGCGCCACAGCCACCGAACCTGTGCTCTAGAGCCCATGAGCCACAACTACTGAGCCCGTGTGCCACAACTACTGAAGCCCATGCGCCTAGAGCTCGTGCTCCACAACAAAGAGTGGCCCCCGCTCACCGCAACTACAGAAAGCCTGCGTGCAGCAATGAAGACCCAACGCAGAAAAAAATAAATAAATATAAATAAATCAATACATTTATTTTTTTTTAAAGAGCACAAATTTATTATATGACTGATTTGTAAGTTCTGTGACTCAGAAGTCCAGAAAAGCCTCACTGGGCTGAAATCAAGGTGTCAGCAGAGCTGTGTTCCTTTCTGAAAGCTGTAGGGGAGAATCATTTCCTTGACTTTCCAAGCTTCTAGACGTCACCCATATTCCTTGGCTTGTGGTCCCTTCTTCCATCTTCAAAGTCAGCAACAACAGGTCAAGTTCTCACTTGGCATTGCTTGACCTCCTCTTCTGCCTCCCCCTTCCACATTTAAGGACCTTTGTGACTACATTGGGTCTACCCAGATAATCCAATTTTAAGGTCAGCTGATAAGAAACCTCAATTCCATTTGCTACCCTAATTCCCCCTTTGCCATCTAAACGAATGCATTCATTTAGGAATGCATTCCTAAACGAATTCCAGGTTCCAGGAATTAGGACGTGGACATCTTTTGTGGGGGGCATTATCCTGCCTACCACAATACATTATTCTATGTCATTCAGGGTGGTTCTGCTTCTCTGATTGAATCCTGACACATTGCCTCAGACCAAGGGTTCCATTTTATGTCAAAGCAGGTACAACAATGGGCACATGATCCCGGGATCCAGTGATCCTACTGTATGGAACATCACCTAGAAGCTACCAGTCTGATAAAACATTGGGATGGTCTGAAACACCACAGCTAAGGCACCAGCTGGCAGGTGACTGCTGAGGGATTGAGGTGTTGGTTTCTGATAGGTAGAATTCAAAGGTCTGGGAACCAAGGGATGGACGTCTAGTGTCATCTCTCACCATCACTCCCAGGGTCCCCTGGGGAATCTGCACTTTAGGTTTGGCTGGACTAGAGGTCTCAGTTTCCTGATGGGGATAAGTGGGTGTTTTGCAAAAGGACATAGGACTCCACTAAACCTGAGTGTGTGGCTAAAACTTAGTTATTTTGAGCTCCTCATGCCAGTAGACCAGAAGACAGAAAAAGGAGACGCTGTAAAGGCAAGCGTAATTCACCCCAATTATTATGAAGAGATACAACTACATAATGGGACAAGAAGGAGTGGTTCTGAAACACAGGGAATTCCCTGAGGCATGTCTTCATGCTTCCATGCCAAGTCATGACTGGGAATGGACAATTACAGTAACAGCCTGATAAGGGCAGAGTCATGGGGGTACAGATCACTCATGGATAAAGGTCTGGGTCATCCCACCAGGCAAGCAACCCAGATCAGAAGTGCTGGCCGAGAGTGAGAAGCATCTCAAATCGGTGGGAGAAGATGAGTGTCTATTATGGCCTTAAGAACCTCTTCAGAAACAGGGACTGTAGCTGTCCCTCTAATCTCCCTATCATGATGATTTTTTAATCGTGACTAGCCATCACCTGGAAGAACTAGTTACAGCATGAAGTGAGTTAATGTGGGGCCAAAATTGTTCTGATGGTATGAGGGTTAACTACAGCAGATGCTATTGGTGCCTCCCCGTATCTCCTTTGCATTTAATGTTTCCAAGCCTGAGGGAACTTCCAAATCTCTAGTTTCCAAAGCGCATTTTACCTGAGGATTGATGAGAGTTGACATCAAGCAGGTAGAGGCCAGAGATGCTGCTAAATATCCTACAATGCACAGGACAGTGAAGAATAAATTTTAGGATCAGCTTTTCAATTTCTGCAAAAGAGCCAGCTGAATTTGATAGGAATTGCATTGAATCTCTAGACCAGTTTAGGGGAATAGTGCCATATTGACAATATTAAATCTTCCAATCCATGAATATGGGATAGCTTTCTGTTTATTTAGGTCACTTTTAATTTCTTTTAATATTTTTTAGTTTTCAGTGTGGAAGCCTTGCACTTCTTAGGTTACATTTATTCCTAATTGTTTTATTCTTTTTGATGCTATTGTAAATTGAATTGTTTTCTTAATTTAATTGTCAAATTGTTCATTGCTAGTGTATAGAAACAAAATTATTTTTATATTTCTCTTGTATCCTGTAACCTCACTGAATTTATTAGCTCTTTGTTCAGCAAGTTTTTTGTTTGTTTGTTTGTTTGTTTGGGTGGGGTTTTTTTGGTGGATTCCTTAGGATTTTCTATATTCAAGATTACATCATCTGTAAATAGAGATCGTTTTACTTCTTCCTTTCTAATCTGGATGGCTTTTATTTGTTTTTCTTGCCTAATTTCCCCAACTAGAACCTCTAATACAATGTTGAATAGAAGTGAAAGAATGTCCTGTTCCTGACCTTAGTGAGAAAGCTTGTGGTCTTTTACCATTAACTATGATGTTAGCTGTGGGGTTTTTTGTAGATGCCCTTTATCAGATTGAAGAAGTTCCCTTCTATTCCTAGTTTGCTTTATGTTTTTATCATGAACAGGTGTTACATTTTTGTCAAATGCTTTTTCTGTGTCTGCTGAGATCATCTTTCTTTTTTTCCTTTATGCTATTAAAATGGCTCATCACATTGATAAGTTTCTGTGTGTTAAATCAACCTGCAATCCTGGGATGAATCTCACTTGATCATGGTGTATAATCCTTTTTACATGTTGCTGGATTCAGTTTGCTAGTATTTTGTTGAGGATTTTTGCATTTATATTCATAAAGGATATTGACTTGTAGTTTTCTTCTGATGCCATTGTCTGGTTTTGGTATCAGGGTAATGCTGGCCTCATGGAATGAGTTGGGAAAGGTTTCCTTCTCTTCTATTTTTTGGAAGAGCTTATGAAGGATTAGTGTTCATTTTTCTTTAAATGTTTTTCAAAATTCAACCGTGAAACCATGATGATTTGAGCTTTTCTTTGTGGGAAGTTGGATTGTAATTCCCTTCTTTGGCATCTCCTAATATTGACAATTTTTAAATTATAATATTCCTTAAATATGTGTGAGTTTAAAACCAAACATAAGCTTCAGTTTGTAGATCTCATACAACCACAAAACCAAATCAAATTTATAAATGAATTCTAATCAAAACTAAAAAACAATAAAGTTAAAGCAAAAACATTAATTCAGTATTTAAAATAATGTTATTTTGATGAAGTTAAATTGCCACTGACAGAATGAATCTGGTCAGAGAGAAGGTTCTTCAGAGTTCAGCATGGCTTGTCTCCCATGCACACTATAATTAACCAATTTAGCCATTGCTTTTTTTTAAGATCAAACTACCATGACTCTCTGATTGTACAGTATGGTTAATACCATTTGATTACATTTGGCTGGAATAGAACATATTAAGTCTGTCTCTGTTTCGGTCCCATTATCTGGAAATGATCAAAATAGTGCTAGTACATCTCAAGGAGACCCTAAACACAAACACACAATAGGTTTATTCTGATGATTCCAGAATATGCTTATATTAGTTTTTTAAAGTTTACCACCAAAGTGAAGGCAAATTCTTAAATTTCTGGAAATGAATTAGGATACCCTACAAATAAACCTGTAATTTGAAAAACACTGGCTTAAAACTTTTCTTAAATGGTGTGCCTCAATCCTTTCTAAAGGGCTTCATGTGAATCCTTAGGCACTGTTACCCTTGGAACATAGTTCCTCAAAGTATGGTTACACAGGGAGCTTCGTGAAGTTCTTCTATTTGTGAATGCCTCATCTTGAACAAGGAGGAAAGGAAAGAAAAAGTAAGAATCTTGGGCTGGTCACCACGACCTGCCCCAGAAATGGTTTGGTTGTTGGTTTTACTAAGCAAGATAAAGCAATTGAGCAAATACGTAGCCACCACCTCCTTTACTACAACCACCTTTGCCTTTTAATAAGTAGGACTTTGTAGTAAATGAATCATTGAGAAGGAAGCCCCACATCCGTGGAAATACCCTTGGAGAGGATGGGAAGAAGTAGACCCTGCTTCAAAGCTGAGTTGGACCTGAAAGGAGACGGCCCTGGCCCCTCCTGCACACTCTTCTGGCTGAGTTGACTCTGACTCATCCTCTTTCACCTCTTGAACAAGGTACTGAAGACAGGGGTGGTACAGAACAGTCAGAGCTATTACCCAAGACAGATAGCTAACACTGTAGCTTCTCCTGCCCCATCACCCCCAGGGAGAGGCCAGACCATGCCAGGTACAACTTTGAAGTTATGGGTAGAGTGCAGTTTGGGGACAGAGTTTGGTATCACTCCTTCCTTCTTTGTCTACTGAACCCAATAAAAATTTTGAGTATACATATGCTCAAATGATCTTTGACAAGGGTACCAAGACCATGCAATGGGAAAAGGACAGCCTCTTCAACAAATGGTATTGGGAAAATTGGATATCCACATGCAAACAAATGAAGTTGGACACTTACCTTATACTACCTACTAACTCAAAATGTATTAAAGACCTAATTGTAAGACCTAAAACTATAAAACTCCTAGAAGAAAACATAAGGAAAAAGCTTCATGACATTGAATTTGTCAATGATTTCTTTTTTGGGGGGGTGGATATGACACCAAAAGCACAAGCAACCAAAACAAAAATAGACAACGCAGGTAACATAAAACTTTAAAATGGCTGCATATTAAAGAAGAAAATTAACAGAGTGAAAAGGCAACCTACAGAAAGAAGAAAATATTTGCAAATCACATATCTGTTAAGGGGCTAAGGTCCAGAACATATAAGGAACTACTACAACTCAACAACAACAAAAAACAAATAACCTGATTTAAAATGGACAAAGGAGGGACTTCCCTGGTGGTCCAGCGGTTAAGACTCCACGCTTCCACTGCAGGGGGAATGGTCCAATCCCTGGTTGTGTTAGGGGAACCACTGACTGAAACCCCCCGCTCTGGCCAGGCAAGATAGTAACCACTTGCATGAGTTATCTTACAACAGGAGGTCCTGGTAAGGAATGCAGAGCTAACAAGCTACTACCAACTGGAAGAATTCAGGAAAGGTCAAAAAGAGAGAGGAGTCGCCAGTCCATATGTCCCGCCAACCTCCCAGAATTCTTCTCACTGGACTCCATCTTGGCTGAGTGATGCGCACGCCACCAGGAAGGATCCTGAGTCAGAATGATTGGCCAGAGACCACCTGGAAACTAACCCCGTTACTGTAAAACCTGAAACTGCAAGCCACGTGGCAGAGCAGTTCTCCTGGGTTCCCTTACCTGCTGCTCTCCACCCGGGCGCCTCTTCCCAGCAAAATCTCTTGCTTTGTCAGCACGTGTGTCTCCTCGGACAATTAATTTCTGAGTGTTAGACAAGAGTCCACTCTCAGGCCCTGAAGGAGTCCCCCTTCCTGCAACAGCTGGGGACCTAAGATTCTGAATGCCACACAGCATGGTCAAAAATAAAATAAAATTAAAATAAAATAGGACAGAGTATTAGATACTTCAACCAAGATGTACAAATGACCAATAAGCATATGAAAGATGTGCAGGGCTTCCCTGGTGGTGCAGTGGTTAAGAATCTGCCTGCCAATGCAGGGGACACAGGTTTGAGCCCTGGTCCAAGAAGATCCCACATGCCATGGAGGAACTAAGCCAGTGCACCACAACTACTGAAGCCCACACACCTAGAGCCCATGCTCCGCAACAAGAGAAGCCACCGCAATGAGAAGCCTGCATACTGCAACAAAGAGAAGCCCCTGCTTGCCGCAACTAGAAAAAGCCTGCGTGCAGCAACGAAGACCCAACGCAGCCAAAAATAAATAAATAAATGAATGAATTTTTTTTAAAAAAAGAAAGATGCACAACATCACCGATCATTAGGGAAATGCAAATCAAAACCACAATGTGAGGGCTTCCCTCGTGGCGCAGTGGTTAAGAATCCGCCTGCCAATGCAGGGGACACGGGTTTGAGCCCTGGTCTGGGAAGATCTCACATGCCGCAGAGCAACTAAACCCGTGCGCCACAACTACTGAGCCTGTGTGCTGCAACTACTGAAGCCTGCGCACCTAGAGCCCATACTCTGCAACAAGAGAAGCCACCGCAATGAGAAGCCCATGCACCGCAACAAAGATTAGCCCGCATTCACCACAACTAGAGAAAGCCCGTGCACAGCAATGAAGACCCAACACAGCCAAAAAAATAAATAAATAAAATAAATAAATTTAAAAAAAAAACAATGTGATATCACCTCACAGCCATTAGGATGGCCACTATCAAAGAACAACAAGAAACAAACAAACAAACAAAACCAGAAAATAGCAAGCGTTGGTGAGAGTGTGGAGAAATTGGAACTCTGTGCACTATTTTTGGGAATGTAAAATGGTGCAGCTGCTATGGAAAACAGTACGGATGTTCCTCAAAAAATTAAAAATAGAACTACCATATGATCCAATAATCCCACTTCTGTGTATATATCCAGAAGAATTGAAAGCAGGATCTTGGAGAGAGATTAGCACAACCATGTTCATTGCAGCATTATTCACAACAGCCAAGAGGTGGAAGCAACCCAAATGTCCATTGATGAATGGATGGATAAAGAAAATGTATTGAATATTTACATATGATGCACCTCCTGCTGGAGGAGCATGTGACCATCTGTGGACTACTCTAGCCAAAAAAATAAATCCTCATCTAATCCAGGCTTAGATCCAATTACTAACTTACAGGAAGTACAGGGGACAAAGAAACATCCTACATACAGATGCAATTAGCAAACCCCAGACTCTGAGCAAGTCTCCAAGACAAGTGGTCTGGTGTCATTAATAAATCAAGTGCAAGGAAAAAGAGAGAGTTCATCTATTTTCAATTTTGACTTAAACAAGCAAACTTGAGAGAAATGGGGGGGCGGGGAGAGTCATGACACTTATGAGACAATTTAAAAAATTAGCACTAACTGCATTTTTATAATATGAATTATTAATTTAGTTTGGATGAGATAAGGATATCATGGTTTCCTGTATTTCAAAGACAGACTGAAATGTTTATAGATAAAGTTATATGATATCTTGGATTTAATTCAAAATATTACTGGATGAATGGGAGTGAGAGGGGAGTAGAAATGCAGTGCAATGCAATCACTGTCATGTATCAATCAGAAATGAAAAGTTTGTTCCCTTACCTCCTACCGTCAGCATTTTCAGGGAGAACCTTGCTGCGGACTGCTGCCTTGCCCTCCGAGAACCCCTGCCTGGGGCAGCCCACATCTAGGGTCTTGCCCATGCAGGGCTGCCCCACCTTGAGACACCTCTGAAGGACCATTCCAGCTTCTGCCTGCCTCTTCCCAGCCCTACCTCAATCTCCTCCCTTGCATAGCGCTGATCCTGAGCGCACTCTCACTAAGCCTCCTGCAGGCTAACCTTCATGTCAGCGCCTGCTTCCCAGGGAGCTGATTCTGCAACAAGATGCAACAACTTTGGCCATGAGCTCCTGAAGCTGGGTGTGGTGGGCAGAATTGCAAGATGGTTCCCAAGATCCCCACACCTGGTGTAAACACCCTGTATGATCCCCAGCCCTGTGAGGATAATGGATTTTACTCCCGTCTCGTTAGGTTGTATTATAGAGCACAGTTGACCTTGAGGTAGGGAGATTTTCCTGGTGGGCGTGACTTATGAGCCCTTTAAAAGCAGAGCGTTTTCTCTGGCTCATCATATCAGAAGAGGAAGTCAGAAATTTGAAGCACAAAGATTCAACACCCTGTTGCTGGAGGGAAAGAGCCCCATGGCAAGGAATACAGGGGGCCTGTAGCCATTGGCCGACAGCATGGAAATACGGTCCAAGTCCTCAGTCCTACAGCTCGAGGAATGGAATTCTGCCAACAAGAAGAACAGGCTTCATGGAGGGTTTTTTCTCCCAGAGCCTCCAGACAAGAACTCAGTCCAGCCAACACCTTGATTTCTACCTTATTATATGTGGAGCAGAGCACTTGGCCATGCCTACTTGCTGTGGTCAGCAAACCTGCAGGCTTAGATATTGGGAGAATTCATCTTAAATAACCAGTGACTTACAGGATTTGAGTACATATTTACCCTGAATGAGACGTGTTCATTTGATTTTATTAAAATCATAACCAAATGGAAAATAATAGATGCATTTTGATTTTTTTTTTTTAAGAAAGAGAGGATTTGGTAAAATGAAGCATTTGTCTTGCATATTTGTTTTCCTTGGAAGCTATACTGAGGTTGTACCCAGAAGCTTTCTTCTGTAACTGGCCCTGTACTAGCTGGTATCTGCCTCCTGTAACTTACATCTTGATGACGATAACCATCAAGAATAAATACGTCAGCTGAAGACTGGGTCGTCCTAGTTCTGTTGCTGTCTGTCATTTCAGGGAAAGGAAGTTGAAAAAAAAAAGAGGCCAAGAACATTCATTCATCCCACAAACGTCGATTGTGTACTGTATGCCCCCTCACCATGCAGGTCTCTTCATTACCATGTTCAGGGATCATCGACTTAGACTGATTACAAATTAAGATGTATACTGCTTTTGAGTTGTCCATTCAGTTTTAAACAATGATTATGGAGAAGTGTGAATTTCTCTGATTCTTTGTTGGCCTATTGGGCAATGGCCTGTTAACCCACTTCCTCAAATGTATACTGTCTTTTATTTTGAAAATTTCCCCTTGACTAAGCATGCAGTTATCTAGCTACCCTTCCTCTAACGCAGCGAAGCTTATGTTTTCAAGTGTGGAACTCAGGCAAAAACTCAAATGCCATAAGAACAAATAACTTACTGAGTTCACTGTTCTCGAGCATGGGAATGGATAATTCAGAATTACTCTCAAGCACTTCTTTCTGATGCGGCACAACATTCAGTTCTGCAATTAGGCACCAAATTGTGTGTCAGAGGGATAGGAGCTTCAGGGTCCAGCAAACTGGTTCAGATCCCAGCTCCGCCACCTACTGGCTGGATGCCACCTACTGGCTGGATGAATTTGGGCAAACAGCTTCACCTCTGCCTGAAACACAAGAAGTGCTCAGTATGTATGAGCGATCATTAATTACAACACAGGTATAACATAATACATCAGACAGTAATAAACAGAAATTTGGCAGGTCACACCATGTCACGTGGATGTGCTAAGATAAGCAGTTACTGAGCTAAGCAGTGATGGACGTACAGTTTTTAGGACAATTTATGGGTTGCAGGATCATCTAGAAGATTCTGGAATCATGTGCCTCAGACGCAGTATTTTTTTTTTAAAAAGTCTTCTGGGAATTCCCCGGCAGTCCAGTGGTTAAGACTCCATGCTTCCACTGCAGGGGGGCTCGGGTTCAATCCCCAGTCGGGGAACTAAGATCCCATATGCTGCACGATGCTGCCAAAAAAAATTTAAAAGTCTTCTGTTATAAAATAAGATACGCTTATGCTGATTTGAAGCCAAATCAAACTGCCTGCCCCCTCAGTCTTCCCCTTCACAGTAAATGGCAACTCCCTTCTTTCATTTTTTTGACGCCTAAAATCTTGTGCCACTCTTGACTCCTGTCTCACATTCTATCTGTTGGGAAATCCCACCAAAACATCTCAGTCTGACTACTTTTACCCACTCCACGGCTACCACCTGGTCCAAGCCACCATTCTCTCCTGGTAGATGATTGCATTGCTTCCTAGTTGACCTTCCTTCTTCCTTCAGCCCTTTCCTCTATTCAGTCATTTTAGGTGACCATTCAGCATTGTAAGCCAATCACACTACTCATGGACTCCAAACCCTCCCATTGCTCCCTTCTTAAAGCAAAGTCCCAAATCCTTCCAATGATCTACGGGGCACCTCATCACCCCTGTGGCTCCATCTCCCCCTTTGCTCCCTTCTCTCCAGACACATTGGCCTCCACTGCTCCTCAGGCACACTGGGCATGCTCCTGCCTCAGGACATTTGCACTTGCCAATTGCTCTGCCTAGTATGCACTTCTCCCATGCTTATCCCCATGGCTCACACGTTCACTTCAGGTTTTGTTTTGTTTTTTTAAATAAATTTATTTTATTTATTTATTTATTTTTTGACTTTTGGCTGCGTTGGGTTTCCATTGCTGCGCAACGGCCTTCTCTATTTGCAGCGAGCAGAGGGCTACTCTTCATTGCGGTACGCGGGCTTCTCATTGTGGTAGCTTCTCCTGTTGCGGAGCACGGGCTCTAGGTGCATGGGCTTCAGTAGTTGTGGCCTGCAGGCTCAGTAGTTGTGGCACATGGGCTTAGTTGCTCCGTGGCATGTGGGATCTTCCCAGACCAGGGCTTGAACCTGTGTCCCCTGCATTGGCAGGCGGATTCTTAACCACTGCACCACCAGGGAAGCCCTTCACTTCAGGTTTTGACTTAAATGTTATTTTTTCAGGGAGGCCTGTCCTGCTCACTCTACTTTAAATTGCACGCCCCCCCAAATGGACACACACATTTCCTAACCCCCTTCCCTGATTTATTTTTCTCTTTAGGAAAAAAAAAATAACCTTATATCTCTTAAATATTTTCTGTCTCCCCCA
Source organism: Physeter macrocephalus (assembly GCF_002837175.3). Taxonomy (NCBI): domain Eukaryota; kingdom Metazoa; phylum Chordata; class Mammalia; order Artiodactyla; family Physeteridae; genus Physeter; species Physeter macrocephalus. The sequence goes on from NC_041221.1 coordinate 4,354,610, forward strand.
CTAGAATGTAAGTGGGATAGAATTTTTGGTTTTTTCTTTTAATCTCTTTTGATCACTGCAGTATCCCTGATCTTAGAAATTACCTGGCACATCTACACAGTAGATGCTTACTAATAATTTATGGTTAAATGATGAATGAACAGATGAATGATCTATTCACTAAATTACAAAGTGTTAAGAGAAGCTAAAAGTGTTAAGCCCTATTTGTTGACTTTACTTGGAGGGACACGTAGGAGGGGAAATCAGACTGGGAGAAATAAAACTTTCTTTACAGAGATTTCAGTTTACTCCACGCCTTTGAAAACTCAAGCAAACACAGATAGCCACGGCCACAGTCATTCTCCAGACATCATCACTTTGACAAGAATGTTAAGTCAAACCCTTAATGAGCTCACATGATTAAAAATTAAAATTTGACTTTCCAATCTGGGTGTTGTGGACTGAGTGTTTGTGTCTCCCCAAAATTCATATATTGAAACCTTACCCCTCACGATGGTATTAGGAGGTGGAGGTTTGGGGAGGTGATTAGGATTAGATGAGGTCACAAGGGTGGAGCTCTCATGAATGGGATTGGTGCCCCTATAAAGGTCACCAGAGAGCTTGCTTCCCCTCTTTGCTCTCCTCCGGGTAAGGACATAAGAAGAAGTCGGCAGTGTGCAGCCCGGAAGAGGGCTTCCACCAAATCTCAACCCTGCCTACATCCTGATCTCGGACTTCCAGCCTCCAGAACTGTGAGAAATAAATTTCTGTTTATAAGCTACCCAGTCTATGGTGTTTTTGGTATATCAGCCCAAACTGACTAAGACACTGGGTGAAACTCTTTTTTTCAAGTGAATGTCTCAAGAGGAAAAATGATAAAAGAAGTTTAAAGGAAGTTAGCCAAGTAGCCTAGCTTTCCATCTGCTACGGGCTGAATTGTGTCTCTCTCCGTCCCCTAAAAATTTAGATGTTGAGGCCCTAACACCAAGTACCTCAGAATGTGACTGTATTTGGAGACAGAGCCTTTGAAGAGGTAATTCCGGTAAAATAAGGTCATTAGGGTAGACCTTAATCCCATAGGACTGCTGTCTTTATGAGAAGAAGAGATTAGGACACATCTAAAAAATATCTTCACAGAAACATCTAGAATAATGTTTGACCAAATATCTGAGTGCCATAGCCAAGCCAGGTTGACCCATAGAATGAGCCATTATGTTATGCTTGATAAATTTTTGAATAGTTGATTGATTCATTAAAATGAGTTCAATTGGCTTAGTTTAAGCTATTGTCACTGAAAGCAAAAACACTACTTAAAAATACTTTCAAATTTCGGGGTTTTAAAAAAATAGATATCCATATTTTCTCTAACACTAATTGTACTTAAGGTGTTTTTAAGAGTTAAACAAAAATGAGCAAATATTCTGGACTGCAGTAGTGGTTGTATAAAATTACTAAGAATTATTGAATTATACACTTAAGATGGATGTTTTATGATATATAAATTATACCTTAAAACCTATTTTTTAAAAAATTAACTGGGCAATAAATGAACTGTTAGTCATAAAGCATTTCTATTTCATGAAAAAATATCCAAACAAGAGAATTCCAAGGCTGCAACAAAACTAGACTCCATAGTATTTCAACATAATTAAGATAAAGTCTGGGGACACTTGAAATATAGTACCATGAAGAAAATTCTGACAGGCATAGAAAATAATCATTTTTAAAAACCCTTTTTTTCTGTTTACAAAGGAAACAAGTTTTTTTGTTATAAATTTGTATGACACTGAAAATGTCCACTGCTTTGGGATAAGGGGACTAAAAAGCATCTTTTGGATTTAACCACAAAGAAGCCATGAGTCTCCTGGAAAAGGTTGGGTCTCCCTTCATGCTAGAAGGACATTCACACTGGGCTCCCAGCAGTGTCTGGAGGAAGGAGCTTCCTTCCTGTCTCCTCTGGCAAAACCTTCCAGAAGACTCGGACACTATTGCTCACCTGGCCCCTTGTTTTCTTTCTCTTTTTTTTTCCATCCTACTGAAATTTCCCACCCTCACGGCATGACTGTGTCTTCCCAGCCTTTTGACATGTGTCAAATGAGACTCAATTGACCAAGGCCACTGCCTGCTCAACTGACCTTCTGAAGGGCCCTGGACTATGTGAGGACACAGACACAGATACCCAGTCACACCTACTGATTCACATGAGGCTCAGGGACCCACCTGTACAAACTCCACCCCCAGATGGCAGCTCCTGGAAGGGAGATGAACTGGAGGAAGAGAAAGCACTGCCCCTTTGAGACATACTCCATGAATGCAGAGGTCTGGCTGGTGGGCCAGAGTGCCAGAGAGGGTGGCAGATCCCAGAGATTGTGAGGTGCCTTCCTGACCACCCCTTGGGCCAACCTCTCAATCACCTGCTTCCCTCAGTGCCCAGGTGCCATGGGAAGATCAAGGCAGCACCAAGAGAAGCATGGGATCCTCTCTGCAAGGCCTGGCCGGCAGATGTCAGCAGTACAGTGGCTGGGGGGGGACTTGCAGGGAGGACCAACAGCACACAATAGGGCTCCTCGCAGCAGGTACAGCTCTGATGATATATGTGAGCCCTCATTCTCTGCCTCCCCATCTTGACTGCCCTTTTTGCCCCATCCAGGAGCCCTAGAAGGAATGGCTAGGGAAAAGGAACCCTTGAAAAGCCTAGACTCCCAGCAACATGAGCCATGGATTGTTAAGATTCCAGATTTGCTATAAAGGTGACACAATGGACACACACACACACACACAACACACACACACACAACACACACACACACAACACACACACACTGTTGAGCCTGGGACATTCCAGAGATGCTGGTATATGGGAAAGTGATTTGTCTTCATATATTTATCATTTATCCAGCCACTTTAGCAAGCTAATAGATACTAGTAAAGCTTTTAACTGAGTCTCTTGAGTGTTCCGGAACAGCTGTTCTCAAAGTATAGTCCCAGAAACCCTTTCAGGAGGTCTGCAAGGTCAAAACTATTTTCATAATAATAACCAAGAGGTTATTTGCTTTTTTCACTCTCATTCTCTCATGAGTGCGAAATGGAATTTCCCACTGACTGCATTACGTATGACAGTGCACCTGCTGAGTGCAGAGCAGATATAAGGACCCAGCTGCCTTCCAGCAGGCCTGAGGTTAAAGAGATCTGTGAATCTACAAAAGAGTAGCACTTTTCTTACCAAATGCTTTTTGTTTGGGAAAATATAATCATTCTTCTTAAGAATTCATTGCATTAAAAAGTAATTGGTTTTTTTTACTTCTGAATTAATTGATAAGTAAATATTTTAAAGGTTTTTTTCTCAGTCTTAATTTCTAATATGGTAAATATATATATATCCCACATTTTTAAAAAGCCATTTTGTAAATTTTAAGAGGGTAAATGTTGAGAAGGTAAAGGGGTTCTGAGGCCAAAAGGAGAACTGCTGTTCTAGAAAAAGTATTATACTATATGCAAATAGTGGTGATTTTGTATTCTTATTTCTAGCAATTACACGTCTTCTTTAGTTTTTATCTTACTTTGTTAGCCAGAACCTCCAGAACCATGATAAAAAATGGCCATGAGAGAGTGGGGAGCTAATTTCACTCCTGGATGAAATGAAAAGCCTCCTAATGTTTCCCAAAACCTGGTAGTATTTTCCAAGCCAGGTCCTGTTCTGGGAAATGTTGACAGGAGTTCTAACCGAACAACAGTTTGGGATGCACCGCTCTGGCGTTTTGGAATTGTTTCAAAGGAAAGGTTTTCTTTCGGTGTTTAAAAAAAAATAAAAGTAGCCTTTGATTGCTAGTTACTGTGTGATTTTGAGCAAATCTTTATACCTACCTGAACCTCGGTATTTCTCTTCTGTAAACGTGACTATTGGACTGAATCGCTGCTTCTAAACCACGGTTGGTTGACATTAAAATCATCTGTGAAATCAATAAGGGAAAGCTTTCTTCATAGAAGAATTCCAGCCAATAAAGGCAAAATGAGTGAAAGAATCATACAATTAGCATTTTGCAACTCCCAGTGGTGTAACTGACTCAAGAAAGGCACACCAATGCTTGCTAAAACCATTCAGTGAAAAGTTGGGGAGTGGAATATTTGCACAGGGACAACATACTATTCCACTGACTGCTTGCTAATTGCAATGGCACAAATGGATCTTTACGGTGGACATATCTGGCTGTCACGCCTTAACTGAGTGGTCATTAAAATGGAGACACACAGACATTATGGGAGCGCTAATGTGATACATGTGTGAAATATTCTTGCCAAAATGTTAAACTTGAACCTAAGTGAGCCTTTCGACAAGAAGCAGACCCCAAGTGTTTTGGGGCATAAAACTCATAGAATCTTGGGAGTCCCTTTTTGAGAAAAAGAATACAAAATTTGGTACAGAAGTGAACAGTTGTGTAGAATGAGAAAATAAAATTACAAGTTACAAATCTCAGAAAGGAATCAAATATCATAGACATCACAAAACCTAGGAAAATAACACAATATTTGTGTTAATTAACTGCCTGAGACATCTCCGTAATACTTTCCCCCTCTGTTTTGCCTGCATGCACTTTGATCGATTCTGTAATATTTTCTGCAGAAGAGGGGTTCTCATCCTGGCTGTACAGTCAAGGTGCGGGCGCTCACCACCCACCGCAAATTACTCAAGAGACTTTGGGTACAAGCCTGGGCGTGGCTACTCTTTAAACAGACCCAGGTATTTCTAAAGTGCAGCCAGAACCGAGAGCACTGAGCTGGGCCGTCTCTCGGCCTCCCACACCCCCAGTGATAACTTGTTCTAATTCATACAAAAGGATGGCAAACAGAAGCTTGGCAAAAGACCGGAAACCAAAACCTCAGGGCAAAAATCAGCTCTGTGACACAGAAAACCCACATTTGAGCAAAAGAGACTAAGAGCGTTGAGAGCATCTGGGCTGCATCGTCCTACCCCCCCACCACCGCCTCCATGCCTCAGAGACTCCTTCACAAAGAGCTGGCCTTGAAGCATAAACAGAGCCCGTGGATAAAGGGCCCGCAGAGGTTACACAGCGTGACTCTGGGAGGCACACTGGTAGAATGTGTGACCCCCCAAGTTGACTTTCTGTACCCCGCAGCTGTCCCTCTCCATCCCCCTCCTCCCATCCCCTGGCATCCGTTAATCTATATTCTGTCCATGGATTTCCCTATCTTGTACATTTCATATAAAGAGACTCATACACGTGACCTCTGACTGGTTTCTTTCATTTAGCACAAGGTTTTCAATGCTAATCCATGTTGTAACGTGTATGCACACTTTGGTTTTTTTTTTTTTTTAGCTGTTTCTTTGTTTTCTAATTGATCTCTCAAAGAATCAACTTTTGGTTTCATTGACTTTCTCCATTTTTCTTTTCTTTTTTAAAAATTTTATTTATTTATTTATTTATTTATTTAGGCTGCACCAGGTCTTAGTTGTGGCACGCAGGATCTTCATTGCAGCATGTGGGATCTTTCAGTTGCAGCATGGGGACTTAGTTGCGGCATGAGAACTCTTAATTGCATCATGAGAACTCTTAGCTGTGTCATGCATGCGGGATCTAGTGCCCCGACCAGGGATCGAACCCAGGCCCCCTGCATTGGGAGCACAGAATGTTACCCACTGGACCACCAGGGAAGTCCTTGGGTTTTTTTATTGCTGAATAATTTCTGTTATACGGTTAGACCAGTTTCTTTACCCATCCATAAACTGACGGATATTTGGGTTGTTCCCACTTTGGGGCTGTTACAAAGAGTGCATTAGTGCCTACTTTTTAATTTTTTAATATTTATTTATTTGGTTTCACTGCACTTTAGTTGCAGCATGTGGGCTCCTTAGTAGCAGCAGGCGGGCTCCTTAGTTGTGGCATGCATGTGGGATCTAGTTCCCTGACCAGGGATCGAACCCAGGCCCCCTGCATTGAAGTGCGGTGTCCCATCCACTGGGCCACCAGGGAAGCCCCAGTGCCCACTTTTGATTCAAACACAACCACTTCCCAGAAGGCACCCCACAATGCGCTGGTGGCCGTGTCCCTCATAGGCTGACCCAGACCTACACTCCTCCCCAATGACTTAGGCTCCAAGACCACTGTTCAGATCCCCTCGGTCCTAACCCCTTCACACACCCTGCCCTTAAGGTGAATCAGGACCCCCACTGATCTTTCTTCCATCAGCCTCAGTCAAGCTTCCCCACCCTCCATCCATCAGATGGGCTCCAGTAACACTGAACTTCAAAGCAAAACAGTAGAGTCCCATATTTATTTATTAATTTAGGCTGCACCAGGTCTTAGTTGTGGCACGCAGGATCTTCATTGCAGCATGTGGGATCTTTCAGTTGCAGCATGGGGACTTAGTTGCGGCATGAGAACTCTTAATTGCATCATGAGAACTCTTAGCTGTGTCATGCATGCGGGATCTAGTGCCCCGACCAGGGATCGAACCCAGGCCCCCTGCATTGGGAGCACAGAATGTTACCCACTGGACCACCAGGGAAGTCCTTGGGTTTTTTTATTGCTGAATAATTTCTGTTATACGGTTAGACCAGTTTCTTTACCCATCCATAAACTGACGGATATTTGGGTTGTTCCCACTTTGGGGCTGTTACAAAGAGTGCATTAGTGCCTACTTTTTAATTTTTTAATATTTATTTATTTGGTTTCACTGCACTTTAGTTGCAGCATGTGGGCTCCTTAGTAGCAGCAGGCGGGCTCCTTAGTTGTGGCATGCATGTGGGATCTAGTTCCCTGACCAGGGATCGAACCCAGGCCCCCTGCATTGAAGTGCGGTGTCCCATCCACTGGGCCACCAGGGAAGCCCCAGTGCCCACTTTTGATTCAAACACAACCACTTCCCAGAAGGCACCCCACAATGCGCTGGTGGCCGTGTCCCTCATAGGCTGACCCAGACCTACACTCCTCCCCAATGACTTAGGCTCCAAGACCACTGTTCAGATCCCCTCGGTCCTAACCCCTTCACACACCCTGCCCTTAAGGTGAATCAGGACCCCCACTGATCTTTCTTCCATCAGCCTCAGTCAAGCTTCCCCACCCTCCATCCATCAGATGGGCTCCAGTAACACTGAACTTCAAAGCAAAACAGTAGAGTCCCATTCACTCTCTCTCTCGGAGCCTCCTTGGCACCTCTGTAAATCTGCATCTCCCAGGCTGAGGCATCTCCTAATTTCCCCCACTGACTGCATCCAAGCCCCAGGTCCTTGTCCAGCCCAAAGGGTCCTGCCAAGCTCCTCTCACTACCATTAGCATAATCCTCGGGAGTTTGCCTTGCATCTCTGTACCTTGCATCCTGACCTCAAAGTGGACCTCAAAAGAAATTCCAATTTCCACTACAAAAGGAGAAACTGCTCCAGCCCCTAATCTAGTGCTGGTTTGCCTTCACTAATCTTAAGATCCAGCCTCCTGCCCTGGCCCACGGGAGCCCTGTCACACATCTGTAATGTGACCCTGTGACTTCAAGAGAAGACCATCTCAGGGTGAGAGAACCAGATCATAGTCTTGACTTCTGCAAAGCGTTTGACCAGAGCACAAGATAAGGCAATCACTCATCCCTGCTTACCCGGGACTTTCCCAGTTTCAGCATTTGAAATTTCCTCTTCTGAGGAAATGCCCCATCCCTGACTAACCAGGACAGTGGGGGCCCCTGCAGAGCCTGGTACATTTCAGCCACAACGTTGGCTAAAGACTGAGGTGCAATGAAGCTTTGGGAAGGGCCCCGCAATCCACGCCGTGAGGAGGACAGCAGGAGATCAGCTGCGGTCATGTGGTGCCAGGAGGTTAATTGGCCCAATGAATGCTAGGATCTCCATTTCAGAGACCAGCAAACTGTGGACTGGGGTGATTTGCAAGGCTAGTGAGTAACAAATCCTTGAAGGGAAGAATGCAGAGTCCAGCAATGGGCAGGGCCCAGCATCATTTTGAGCTCTTTTTGTTTGTTTGTTTGCTTGCTTGTCTTGGCCGCACCGCACAGCTTAGGGGATCTTAGTTCCCCGACCAGGGATTGAAACCAGGTGCTCAGCAGTGAAAGCACGGAGTCCTAACCACTGGACTGCCAGGAAATTCCCTGTTTTTTTTTTTTTTAATTGAGATAAAACTCATGTAACATAAAATTAACCATTTTAAAGTATATTATAATTTCAGTGGCATTTTGTACATTCACAATGTTGTACAAACCACCTATACCTAATTCCAAAAGATTTTCATCACCCCGAAAGGAAACCCTGTACCCGTTAGGCAGTCATACCACACCCCTCCTCCCCGAGGTCTCCGGCAACCACCAATCTACATGCTGTGTCTATGGATTTGCCTATTCTGGACATTTCATATCAATGGAATCACAGAGTATGTGACTCTCTGTGCCCGGCTTTTTTCACTTAGCATAATGTTTTCAAGATTCATCCATGCTGTAGCACGTGTCAGTACTCTGCTCCATTTCACAGCTGAACACTGTTCCATTATGTGCATAGACCACATTTATTTATCCATAGTTGTTAGGTTGTTATTGAAGGTCTGAGCTGAGCTCAAACTTGCCCTGAGCCCCTCCAGGGAACAAGGCAGACCTCAACAAACACCTGTTCTGGCTGTTGTTTTTAACCTCACAAGTAGGATATTAATAGGTTCTCACTGTAAAGCAAACAAAACTCAAAACAATACTCATTAAGCGATGAAACACCCGTGCTCTGAATGCCTTCCAGCAGTTATGAAGCACGGCTAGGTGTGCATACGGGGCACGGAGAGAGCTTGGTGATCACTGTCACGTGTTCGGCATCTTTAATTCCTCCTCCACTGGTTCCTTCTCCACATCTATAAACATCCCCAGGTCTTCCTCTACATAAGAAAAATGACACAAATTTCCTGCAGCCCTACCACTTCCTGGGCTCACCACCGTGCCTCATCACCACACTTTTCTCGGCTTCCTCACACCCACTCATTGGTGAATCCCTCTCAGTTTGGCTTGCCTGCCTGCTGCTCTCTGAAAGCCACTGCTGTCCCCGGCAACCACACCCCGAGATTTGGTCCAATCTCTCCCATCTTTTTGCTCTGCAGCGGTGGACCCTGTTGACCAGCCCCCTCCTTCTAAGAACTCTCTTTGCTTTCCTCCTCCTCTGCCTTATTTGAGTTCCCATCTTATTCTGCTATTTGATTTCAAGATCCTGGAGGCAGAGTCTATGTTATCATTTTACGTCCTTTGGAATGTCACATGCCTAGTCAGTTCATCAGTATTTGTTGATGTAAAGCCACTTGAGCTGTTCGTTTACATCTATTTCCAGAAGGAGACAGAGTCCACCCATCCTTCTCTAAACTACCCTGCATCTCAGTGACATGATTAAAAACCTCTCAGTCATTCTTCTATGGGACATTAGAATGTACCAAGTACGTATATACAATGGAAGAGTACTCAGCCATAAAAATGAACGAAATATGCCATTTGCAGCAACATGGTTGCACCTAGAGATTATCAGACTAAGTGAAGTAAGTCAGAAAGAGAAAGACAAATACCATGTGATATCACTTATATGTGGAATCTAAGATATGGCACAAATGAACTTATCTACAAAACAGAAACAGACTCACAGACATAGAGATCATACTTGTGGTTGCCAAGGGGGAGGGGAGGTGGGGGTGTGTGAATTGGGAGTTTGGGATTAGCAGATGCAAACTGTTACATATAAAATGGATAAACAACAAGGTCCTACTGTATAGCACAGGGAACTATATTCAATATCCCGGGATAAACCAGAATGTAAAAGAATATAAAAGAGAATGTATTTATGTGTATAAATGAGTCACTTTGTTGTACAGCAGAAATTAAAACAACATTGTAAATCAACTATATTTCAATTTTAAAAATTTTTTTAAAAAGAATGTACCAAGGAGACTCATTCACCAGGGTCTGATTCCTCGGCACCCTGAGAGGGGGTTTCAGCACATGCAAGAGCTTGTGACCTTGATCTGAGAAGAACATATTTGATTTTTATGCAGTACTGGATGTACTCAAAAGGCTTCGAGGAATAGTCTCCTAAGTTTCTTGATGTTTGCCGTGCTTACTATTACTTTCACACTTAGCTAAGTAACCTTTGATACTGTGTGGTTATAACATAATAACCACATGTCGCTTTGTCTTCTCAATCAACGATGAACAATCCGAAGGGCTTTAACCACTGGTAAAAGTGTCTTCTCACATCAACCACATAGCAGCACATTGTATGAGTGAACCAGATGGCTATTTTCACTAAGCGAGTTGAGTACAAATTACTAGGCAATTGCAAAATTGCCTGGGCTCCGCTGAGTGTAGGCTAGCCAAAAAACATTGCTCTGGGAAGCGAACTCTCCTCTATCGTCTCTTTCCTGTTATTCTTAACCAGCCCCAGGGCTGATTCCAGGATCTGTCTGATGATGCCACTAGGAAAGTCCAATCTGTGTTTACCTAAGCATGCTCAGGGCCTTCCCAGCTGCAATCATGCCTTCTTCCTTTGCCATCTGTCCTTTCCCCAGCTTTAGTGGAACATGCTCCTAGGAGGGCAGGTCCTGCCCAGTGGGTGTGGGGGGCAGGGAACTGGCCACCAGTATCAAGGGTTCGGGCACACCTCCAGGCCACGGCTCCTCTCTCCTCTCCTGGCAGGAGCCCTCCCTGCCCTGAGAGTCTACCTTCCCCAGGGGACCTCAGCCCAGGCCACTTCACCACCCTACAACACCACCTCTGGGAAACTCGCTCTCCCCTTCTTCTGTCCCCCAACAGGGGTGACTCCTCTGAGTGAACCACCAGCTGAGAAACTCGAATCCCCTCCTTTACGAGTCATCTCTCTCATTAGACTCCTCTCCCCTCCTGGGAGAATTGTTGAAATCCTCGATAATTTCCAGGCCTTGCTCTGCCATTGTTGTTGGTGAAACTGACCCCAGCGTTACACTGAGAAATCTGTCCCGGGGGTCCCCCATGCCAGCCTGGAACCTTGGCATCTTTTCAGGGCCCACCCCCTTCCAGGCACCAGTTAGGACTCTTCGGAATCCTACTGTTCACATACCACATCCCTTTGGGGCGGCCCTGCCAGCTCTAAGGGGAGATGCTCTATGTAAACAGTACCATTAACTGGCAGCCAAGCCACCCAGTCTAAATCCTGTCCAGGGCCCGGAAGATAGAGGAGCAGCTATCTGCTCAGGGGCAGGCTGGGAAAGAGGGCAAGATCACGAACGCTGACCACGCTAAAGCCTTAGCCCAGGTCCACCCGCCAACTGAGCCCGTGCCGCTGTTTATAAACACCAAAGCATCATCAGGGTCTGTGCATTTTTAGGTCTCTGGAAACAACACCTCAGAACATGGGCTTCATCTGAATGGTGTGTGATGGCAGGTGAAAGAGGAGGCAAAATCATTCCCTTTGAAGATGATGTGAGAGTAAAGGTGAGGAACCGAAGACAATCAATGGGAAAGCTATTAGAAACAATCAGGGAATTTAATCATGGAACACCTTACAAAAGTAAGCTATAAAAAGCAAATTTCCTGCAGAGAAACAAAAACCAGTTCATACAGACATCATGGCTACAGTGGAATGCTATTCGTCCATTGAAAAGAAGGAGAGCCTGCCACTGATGACAACATAGGCGAACTTTGAGGACATCATGCTAAGTGAGATAAGTCAGAGAGAGAAAGACAAATACTGTATGATCTCACTCACCGGTAGAATCTAAAAACAAAAACAAAAAACAATACAAAGAAGAAAAAAGACCTCATAGATACTGAGAGGAGATTGGTGGTTGCCAGAGGCAAGGGGTGTGGTTGGGGGCAAAATGGGTTAAAGGGGGTCAAAAGGTACACACTTCCAGGTATAAGACGAATAAGTCCTGGATATAATGTACAGCATGGTAACTATAGTTAACAATACTGTATTGTACATTTGAAAGTTACTAAGAGAGTAACTCTTAAAATTTCTCATCACATACACAAACAAAAATTTTTAACCATGTGTGGTGATGAGTGCTAACTAAACCTATGGTGGTGACCATTCTGCAATATGTACATATATCAAATCATTAGGTTATACATCTAAGAGTAACACAACGTTATATGTCAATTATGTCTCAGTTTTTAAAAAATTACTTTCAATACCTATGCCTTCTTTCAGAAGCACAAACACATTAAAAAGCACTGCCTATCAGAAAAATAAAATAATATAATGGAAGAAAAGGTCTCTTCTACAATCACGGCAATAACACATCAAAAGATGAGAAGCAGAAACTTCCCTGGTGGCTGAGTGGTTAAGAATCCACCTGCCAATGCAGGGGACATGGGTTCGAGCCCCGGTCCGGGAAGATCCCACAAGCTGCGGAGCAACTAAGCCCGTGCGCCACAACTACTGAGCCTGCGCTCTAGAGCCCGCAAGCCACAACTACTGAGCCCGCGTGCCACAGCTACTGAAGCCCGCGCACCTAGAGCCCGTGCTCTGCAACAAGAGAAGCCACAGCAACGAGAAGCCTGCGCACCTCAACGAAGAGTAGCCCCTGCTCGACACAACTAGAGAAAAGCCCGCGCACAGCAATGAAGACACAATGCAGCCAAAAATAAATAAATAAATAAATTTTTAAAAATAAAATAAAGTAAAAAGAAGCTCTTTAAAAAAAGAAAAAGATGAAATGCTGAAGCATAAGCTTAGCAAGAACTAGAAGGGATTATTTTGAGGAATATAAAAGAAGACGAATAAATAGAAAGATCCACTTGGTTGTAAAATATGTCAATTCTCACCACATGATTTTCTAAATTCAGGACTATCCCAATTAAAATGCCAACAGGAAAAAAAGGACTGATACCCTAACTTTATTCTTTACATAAATATGAATTACAATTAAATAAATATGAAACGAAGTCCTAGAAGAAAACATGAATGGATCTGTTAACAATGTTAAACTACAGAATCCCTTTCTTTCTAAGGAAAAAAAAATTCAGAAGCAGAAAGGGAAGCAATTATCACTTTAATTACATTAAATAATTAATTGATTAATCGTTTTTTTGGAAAGTAACACATCCACAGTTCACAAAATTCAAAAAGAACATTTGTCTTTTTTAAAGGGTATATATACACACAAAAGCAATGCATGTTCATGTATTGAACCATCATTAGTGTTTTCTTGTGTATCTTTACAGAATATACAGTACATGCACAACCATATTTTTTAAATAAGAACGGGAGTGCACTATCCACACTCTCATGCCCCTAAGATTTTTCACTTGCTCCAAACAAGAGATCAACCTCTATCTGCCAATTTGGCTCTGACTCATTCATTTCCAGTTGTATAATATTTCATTGTTCTGCATAAAAAGTATTAATTTCTATATGGGAAAAATGACCACAAACCAGCTCAAAAGACAAACTACGATCTGGGGGACATATTTGCAGCACACATGACTAAAGAGGGCTAATATCACTAATACAAATCAACTTTAAAAGGGACAATAACCTACCCAAAAAGAGGCTAAAGATGTGATCAGACAGTTCATAGAAAAGGAAATTCAAATGTTCTTAAACAAAAGGTGGTCAACCTCATTCATGGTCAAAAGATACAAATCTCACAAGTTTTTAATTTCCTATCACATGGGCAAAAATCACCCAGTTTAATACCTTGGTGCTGGTCAGGTTGTAGGCAAAGAATGTGCCCAGTAGAACTGCCCACAGGTGATGTGAAAAACATTCCTGTCCATGGGGCCCCCAGGCCTGGTTTCTGGCTCTTCAAGGATTCTGCTTCCTGATACCTTTTCAGACACTTGTTTTCTACTTGAGCTAGCTAGGGTGGGTTCTGTTGTTTCCAATTTAGACCCTGACTTCCAATGTAGAGCCTCAGGTAAGAAGGAGATACCATGTTCCTCTTTACAAGTAGGTTGACAAGATTCCCCAAGATACCAGGTACTGATGTCTGATCAATGGGAGTGGTTATGAGCACAGACGCACAACCTTTTACCTGGAAACCTTGGGCCAGTCATATTTTGCAGTTTGGGGTTTTAGAAAGGTGACATGCTGCAGGTGATATCATGTAGCCCCCGTGGCAGTGTATGGGCCAGCACCCTGTAATCATACCATTGACCATCCTCAAGAGAAATGTGTAATGTTCGCATTTTATGGCATAATTAAAGGGTATATATAGCTTCATGTTAACTCAGGTCATACGTTACGAAAGCTTGTGATTTTCAGAGATCTTTGGATTTTGGAGTTGTGGATTGGAATTGTGCACCTGTATTGTATCTACTATATTTTCCCATGGCCTAATTATTTTGTTCTGTGATACTTGGTTTTTTAAAATCCTTCAACACCAGCCTGAAATATGACATATCCAATTCTCAGTGGAGACAACTCTGGCTTCTTGGCACATTTTCACTTCTTATCAGCCCCAGTGACCTTTGGCCAGGCAGGTGGCGTGAGGGCCAGTTTGCATGTGACATCACTGGGTTGTTGGTATTGCCAAGCCCAAAGTGACACTGGAGTTTCCCCAGTGTGGAACCACCTTAGGAGATCAGAGCCACTAGCACTGAATTGGGATCGTTTTCTATATGGGTCCCGGTCTGATTTCCAAGGGAGAAATTCTTAATTCACATTAAGGATGGAATATCTTTAGAGTTAAAATTCTTTCTCACTGAGGTTTTCTAAAAGGTAGAATTTGACTCCTGGAATATATAGATTGATCTGATGCCTCGATAATCATTGACTAAGCATTTTGCAACCCTATTTTAAGATCTTAAACATGACATGCAATTTTTTTGTTTCTTTTTTTGCAGCTTGATTGAGGTATAATTGGTATGCTTTCTGCTGTGCACATTTGAAATATACCTTTGGATGAGTTTTTACATATGTGAAACCATCACCACAATCAAAATAACGAATATCCATCACCTCCAAAGTTTCTTCATTGTGCACAATTTTTAAATAAGGCATGTTGAGATTATAAAGAAATTTAAAGTTTTTCCCTTAGCAAACGCTTGTTTGTAAGGGAAAAATCCAGGTGTTTGTCTTTATGCTCTAGTTTATTTTCAAAAAGCAAACAAAACTCAAAAAGAAAAGTGCCCAGATTTCAATGGTACCAACAAGAAAGCATATAATTAACTCTACCCTTTTTGTAATCCTATATCTGTCAGTTCAAAAAGAATCCAGTGTAATGTAAGGTGGTACCCTGGACTTGACTCCAGGAACAGAAAAAGAACATTACTGTGGAAACTGGTGAAATCCAAATAAAGTCTGTGGTTTAGTTAATATTAAGGTGTCAGTTTGGTTTCTGGGTTTTGACAAATGTAAGATATTAACCTTAGGAGAAACTGAAAACAGGATAAGTGGCATATAGAATACTCTGTACTATCTTGGCATCTTTTCTGTAAATCTAAAATTATCCAAAATATACACTGTATATAAAATGAATCCAGTGATAGTTACTCAAAACCAAGTTTTAAACATAAAAGATTTTATTGTACCTCTTGGACTTTCCCGGTGGCACAGTGGTTAAGAATCTGCCTGCCAATGCAGGGGACGCGGGTTCGAGCCCTGGTCTGGGAAGATCCCACATACCGTGGAACAACTAAGCCCGTGCGCCACAACTACTGAGCCTGTGCTCTAGAGCCCGCGAGCCACAACTACTGAGCCTGCGTGCCATAACTACTGAAGCCCACACGCCTAGAGCCTGTGCTCTGCAACAAAAGAAACCACCGCAATGAGAAGCGCGCGCACCACAATGAAAGAGCAGCCCCCACTCGCTGCAACTAGAGAAAGCCCGTGCACAGCAAACGAAGACCCAATGCAGCCAAAAATAAATAAATAAATAAATTTATAAAGAAAAAAAAATACTTGCATATGGGGGAAGGATACTTTGGGAGCAGGGGATTAACAGATGCACACTACCATATATAAAGTAGATAAGCAACAAGGATTTACTGTATAGCACAGGGAACTATATTCAATATCTTGTAATAAACTATAATGGAAAAGAATAGAATATAGATTAGATATATATGTATAGATACATAGATACATATATATGTGTATAACCAAATCACTTTGCTGTACACCTGAAACTAACACAATATTGTAAGTCAACTACACTTCAACAACAACAACAAAAGCATGCGTATGCTATACACCGCCATATAGTGTATTTATTATTCTAGGCTGCCTTAAAATTCTACAGAAAGAGGTATGGAATTTTTTTTTCTTATTGAGTTCTAGAAATCAGCTGATGTTTCATAGCTCCTACCCAAGCTAAGCCAATATGCTGATCCAGGTGAACACTTCAACAACAACAAAAGCATGCGTATGCTATACACCGCCATATAGTGTATTTATTATTCTAGGCTGCCTTAAAATTCTACAGAAAGAGGTATGGAATTTTTTTTTCTTATTGAGTTCTAGAAATCAGCTGATGTTTCATAGCTCCTACCCAAGCTAAGCCAATATGCTGATCCAGGTGACTGGCATTATTACATCAAACACCAGCTTTTCCTGGAAGTCTCAACTCTGGCACGAGCCTTTTCAAGGGGAATGTGTACCCAGAAAGAATTGTTAGTGTTGAGGCAGGAATTAAATGAAGAAGCCTGCTGTTCCCAGTAACGCTTTCTCTTCCTTACCAGTACAGTAAGTCCCCTACATACGAATGAGTTCCATTCCGAAAGCACATTTGTAAGTCCAATTTGTTCGTAAGTCCAAAGTTAGCCTAGGTACCCAAATAACACAGTTGGCTGTATACCCACTGCATTTATGCTTGCTTCCAGACATCCTGGGCTTGAAATAAAGATACTGTACTACTTTACTCTATACAGTACTGTAAAGTACACAAAAGCACAACCACTTGTAGAGGATGCACACACATGACAATGTACGCCAGACACATGAACTAACTTACGTGACTGGACATGCGAACGCACATTCGCATCTTTGAAAGTTTGCAACTTGAAGGTCCGTATGTAGAGGACTTACTGTAGACCTAATGACTGGCCAGCACTACCCACATCATGGCCCAATGAATGCCCTTTTGCAAACAGAAAGTCATAGCCCATTTCACAAATGAGTGTATACAGATTACTGGAGAAATGCAGCCAATCCTTTCCACTCTCACCTGCTGTATCCCCAAGCTCTAGAAAACGAAGTTAATTCTTCTATCCCTTCTTTTTTTAAGGTAGGCTTTTACGCCCACCAAGTTAACGGTGCACTGAGTTTAACAAGAAAAGGGTGAATGCCAGTCTCAGGTGGCAGAGCCCTGCAAGGTCCACAGCTTTCAAAATTTGAGAGAGAGGGAGTGTTGGTGTAGTGGCCAGCCTGGGGATGCCAAGATTTAGAGGTGTGGGTGTGCTGGGTGAGGGGGCTTGCAAGGCTGAATTGGTGCAAGAGCCCAAAGCAGAGATGCTAAGAGCAGCTACCCACCTGTCTGGTGTCATTCCGTGCAGCTCCTCTGGTGTGCTCAATAATGGCCCCTGAAGGTGTCCACATCCTAATCCCCACAACCTGTGAATATGTTACCTTACTTGACAAGACGGACTTTGCAGGTGTGATTAGATTAAAGATCTTGAGATGGGGAGATTTTCCTCGATTATATATGTGGGGCCAACGTAATCATAAGGGTCCTTGTAAGGGATAGAGGGGGCAGGAGTGTCAGAAAAGAAGATGTGTCCATTGATGGATGAATGGATAAAGAAAACTGCAGTATATATACAACGGAATATTATTCAGCCATGAAAAAAGAAGGAAATCCTACCATGTGTGACAACATGGATGGGCCTTGAGGGTACGATGTTAAGTGAAATAAGTCAAACAGAGAAAGACAATTACCATATGATCTCACTTATATATGGAATCTAAAAAGAAAAAAAGGAAGAAAGAAAGAAAAAACTGAACTCGTAAATACAGAGAACAGATTGGTGGTTTTCAGAGGCAGGGGGTGGGGTGAAATTTGTGAAGGTGGTCAGAAGGTACAAACATCCACTTATAAAATAATTAAGTCCTGATTATATAATGTACAGCATGGTGATTATAGTTAATAATACTGTATTGCAGACTTGAAAGTTGCTAAGAGAGTAGATCTTAAAACTTCTCATCACAAGGAAAAAATTCTGTAACTCTGTGTGGCGATGGATGTTAACTAGACTTACTGTAGAGATAATTTTGCAATATATACAAATATTGAATTTTATGTTGTACACCTGAAACTAATATAATGTTATATTATATATCAATTATACTTCAAATTTATTTTTATTTATTTTTTTTTACGTTGTGTGTGTGTGTGTGTGTCTCTATGTGTCTGTGTATGTCTGTTTGTGTATCTGTATCTGTGTGTATCTGTGTGTGTGTGTCTCTATGTGTTTGTCTGTGTGTGTGTCTGTGTGAATGTGTGTGTCCGTGTGTGTCTGTGTATTTTATTTTATTTTTTTTTAACATCTTTATTGGAGTATAACTGTTTTACAATAGTGTGTTAGTTTCTCCTTTACAACAAAGTGAATCAGTTATACATATACATATGTTCCCATATCTCTTCCCTCTTGCGTCTCCCACCCTCCCTATCCCACCCCTCTCATGGTCACAAAGCACAGAGGTGATCTCCCTGTGCTATGCGGCAGCTTCCCACTAGCTATCTAATTTACATTTGGTAGTGCATATATGTCCCTGCCACTCTCTCACTTCATCACAGCTTACCCTTCCCCCTCCCGAGTCCTGTCAATTTTGAGCTACATGAGATAGTTTGGATAGGCTAGTTGTTGGGGACCCTCTCCTAGGTTCATACATTTATGTGCTTCTGGAATTGTTTTACTTTCTCTAGAGAGGAGCCTTCCAATCTGGCTGAAGGATGTTTCTGGCTGCCTTTGTTGTGGGAGCTGAGTTGGGGGGACTGGGGGGTCTCTGCTTCCAGTATTCTGTAAATATAGACTCGATTTCCCTCAGCTGGGCCTGGCACCCCCTGTCAAAGCCCTTGGCTTAACCTTTCCAGAGAATAAACCTCCAGACTTCTGCAGTTTAGTAGATTCTGCATGTGCCTGGTAGCATGAGTGACTTCTCAGAGTTCCCACCTTGGTCTTCCTTGTTTCAACCCACCAACTCTCACTCCCATGTCCAGACACCTGGTACTGCCCATACTGAGACCTTTGAGAATTGTGTGGGGTCAATCAGGTTGGTTCTTGCTTTCCCCCTGCAGACTTGAGATTCCGTTTTCTCAGGTCTGATCCTAGTTCCACTGCACCATCTACTTTTTAGCTTCCAAAACTTTGTTGCTGTTTTCTCTATTGTTATGGACTTACATCCTTTAAAAAAAAAAAAAAAACAACCTTTCCTGTCTGTAAGTGGGATTTGGGGAGAGAACAAAATTAGGTACATGTATTCAGTCTGCCATCCTACCCCAGAGGTCTGGTGCTAATATTTTTAAATGACAAATTGACTATATTTAAAAATTTTTTTAATTAGAGAATTTTATTTACTTTTATCCCCCCTCTAAAAATTAGTATTTTTTTCAGGTATAAAAGAATATTAGTATATCTTTTTGAGAAAGATCATTGTCTCTCTTGCTCTGGCAAACTTTAAAGTCCTGTACTCAGGACTGTAATCACTGTGTGGATTATATCTATGGTTTGGGGGACCACTTGTGAAAACCTGAAAGATGCTTTCTTTTTTGTTTTTTCTGTAATTCAGTTTATTTTCCTGGGTAGGGATGGGAAAGGTGGTGAGGACTCTTAGGGGAAGGGTGGGTCCTCCTTCTCATCATGGGTGAAGAGGGTCGTTTGTAGCTTCTCAAGTCCACAGGCATAAAAGTCCCACA
>NC_041221.1:4374632-4375674 GCF_002837175.3 Physeter macrocephalus
CTACAGTTTTTTGGAAGAGTTTGAGAAGGATGGGTGTTAGCTCTTCTCTAAATATTTGATAGAATTTACCTGTGAAGCCATCTGGTCCCGGACTTTTGTTTGTTGGAAGATTTTTAATCACAGTTTCAATTTCATTACTTGTGATTGGTCTGTTCATATTTTCTATTTCTTCCTGGTTCAGTCTTGGAGGGCTACACTTTTCTAAGAATTTGTCCATTTCTTCCAGGTTGTCCATTTTATTGGCATAGAGTTGCTTGTAGTAGTCTCTTAGTATGCTTTGTATTTCTGCAGTGTCTGTTGTAATTTCTCCTTTTTCATTTCTCACTTTATTGATCTGAGTCCTCTCTCTCTTTTTCTTGGTGACTCTGGCTAATGTTTTATTAATTTTGTTTATCTTCTCAAAGAATCAGCTTTTAGTTTTATTGATCTTTGCTATTGTTTTCTTTGTTTCTATTTCATTTATTTCTGCTCTGATTTTTATGATTTCTTTCCTTTTGCTAACTTTGGGTTTTGTTTGTTCTTCTCTCTCTAGTTACTTTAGGTGTAAGTTTAGATTGTTTTTTGAGATTTTTCTTGTTTCTTGAGGTAGGCTTGTATTGCTATAGACTTCCCTCTTAGAACTGTTGTTGCTGCATCCCATAGGTTTTGGGTCATCGTGTTTTCATTGTCATTTGTCTCTAGGTATTTTTTTATTTCCTTTTTGATTTCTTCAGTGATCTCTTGGTTATTTAGTACCATATTGTTTAGCCTCTATGTGATTGTGTTTTTTACGTTTTCTTCCCTGTAATTGATTTCTAATCTCATAGCATTGTGGTCAGAAAAGATATTTGATATGATTTCAATTTTCTTAAATTTACTGAGGCTTGATTTGTGACTCAAGATGTGATCTATCCTGGAGAATGTTCCACGCACACTTGAGAAGAAAGGATGGAATGTCCTATAAATATCAATTAAATCTATCTGGTCTATTGTGTCATTTAAAGCTTGTGTTTCCTTATTAATTTTCTGTTTGGAAGATCTGTCCATTGGTGAAAGTGGGGTG
>NC_041221.1:4377679-4377943 GCF_002837175.3 Physeter macrocephalus
GTAGGTCCTTTTCTTCTCTTGTGTTTCCCACTTAGAGAATTTCCTTTAGCATTTGTTGTAGAGCTGGTTTGGTGGTGCTGAATTCTCTTAGCTTTTGCTTGTCTGTAAATCTTTTGATTTCTCCATCAAATCTGAATGAGATCCTTACCAGGTAGAGTAATCTTAGTTGTAGATCCTTCCCTTTCATCACTTTAAGTATATCATGCCACTCCCTTCTAGTTTGTAGAGTTTCTGCTGAGAAATCAGCTGTTAACCTTATGGGAG
>NC_041221.1:4378311-4385999 GCF_002837175.3 Physeter macrocephalus
GTGAATTCCACCATTCTGTCTTTCAGGTCACTTATCCGTTCTTCTGCCTCAGTTATTCTGCTATTGATTCCTTCTAGTGTATTTTTCATTTCAGTTTTTGTATTGTTCATCTCTGTTTGTTAGTTCTTTAATTCTTCTAGATCTTTGTTAAACATTTCTTGCATCTTCTCGATCTTTGCCTCCATTCTTTTCCGAGGTCCTGGATCATCTTCACTATCATTATTCTGAATTCTTTTTCTGGAAGGTTGCCTATCTCCACTTCATTTAGTTGTTTTTCTGGGGTTTAATCTTGTTCCTTCATCTGGTACATAGCCCTCTCCCTTTTCATCGTGTCTACCTTTCTGTGAATGTGGGTTTTGTTCCACAGGCTGCAGGATTATTGTTCTTGTTGCTTCTGCTGTCTGCCCTCTGGTGGATGAGGCTATCTCCGGGTTTTCTCTAGTTGCGGCAAGCGGGGGCTACTCTTCCTTGCGGTGCACGGGCTTCTCATTGAGGTGGCTTCTCTTGTTGCAGAGCACGGGCTCTAGGCATGCGGGCTTCAGTAGCTGTGGCTCACGGGCTCTACAGCACAGGCTCAGTAGTTGTGGCGCACAGGCTTAGTTGCTCCATGGCATGTTGGATCTTCCCAGACCAGGGCTCGAACCCATGTCCCCTTCATTGGCAGGCAGATTCTTAACCACTGCACCACCAGGGAAGCCCCAAATAATATATTTTTATTTTAAGCCATAAAGTTTGTGATAATTTGTTACAGCAGCAATGGGAAACTCATGAAGCCCCCAAGAAGAGGGGGTCCCGGGCAGGCCTCCACAGGGCACACAGACAGGAGGGGCCCTTGGTTCAACCATCTGAGAGCTGAGGGTTCCCAGCCTGGGTCTGAGCATCACTGGGAATCTTTGATGGAAGGAATGAAGGCCCCCAGAGCTGTCTCAACAATTCACAAAGCCCCAGAGAAGTCATTAATTTGCTCCCAGTAAGGCTTTTCAGGTGGGTTAAAACATCAAATTTCTTTACCTGTGGCTGGAATTGTACCCCCACCATGTGGCAATACAGTTCTGCCACCAGCAACGCTGACTAGCAACTTTTGAGTGACTGTAAAACAGGAACTGCATTATCCCGGACTTAGTTCATGTGGGGAGATTATGTTTTGACAGTACAAGCCCAGACTTTTCAAAATGTGACTCTTGCTGTTCCGTAACCAATCTCCATATAGTGAGAGGATCATCCGTCAGACAGAGGCCAGGCAACTTATTCAGTTCAGTTCCGAACACCTGTTTTATGAGCTCTCTTATACACATTGTCATAGCCAGAGATCAAGACCCCTTGTCTTAGCTCGGGCTGCCATAACAAAATACCATAGACTGGGTGGTTTAAACAACTGAAATTATTTTCTCACAGTTCTGGGGCTGGAAGTCTGTGACCAGGGTGCCAGCATGGTCAGGTTCTGGTTAGAGCTCTCTTCCAGGTGTGAAATGTGAAATAACATGGAGTTATTTATGTCAGGTTTTTTTTAATGGAGGCAGGAGGCCATTAAGGAGGTTGGCCTTTACACACGTCCTCACCAGGTGGAACCATAAACTTTTGAACTGGGCAAACAATATGAATATGCTAATGACTCTGCAAGAACACCTGAAACTTGTCACAGTGCAGAACTCTTACTTGTTTAGCCAAGACTAACTTTGCCTCCACCTCTAATTAAACTTCTTTGTAATGCAATCTTCCTTCTTTGCCTTTAAAAGCCCTTGACTTTCAGTCTCTAGCAGGACCCTGGGTTGCTCCTGGAAACTGTATGCTCTGAATTGCCAGTCTTTGATCCCAAATAAACACTTTTTGCTTGATTATTGACTCCTAGGTTTATTTAGGTTGACACTGGCTTGCAGAAAAGTCACTAATCCCATCGGGGGAACACATCCTCATGACCCCATCTAACCCTAATTACTTTCCAAAGGCCCCAACTCCAAATTCCATCACAGGGGGTGGGGGGGGGCGTGGGGGGGCGTGGGGGGCGGGGAGATGGGCTAGGGCTTTGACATATGAATTTGGGGAGGACATTCAGTCCATAACACCCCTCCAAAAACACACACAGGGAAGGATGATCCTTGTTTCTCCCAGACAAACAAACATACAGTATACATCTGACAAGAGGTTCCAGTACACATTTTCCAAACACAAAGAGTAACAGTAATCAAATTAGAATACATGTTTGAAAAAAAATTCAAGTATATGTTTTAAAACAAGGGAAATCTCAGTAAACAAGGAAAATAATATATTTGAAAGGATATTCTATAAATGTTTGCAAAGAAAAAGAGTTAGAATAATGTGTTGGTTTTGTTTTGTTTTCATTCTAAAACTTTAGTCATAAACCAGGCAAAATACAAAACTCACTAGTTTATAAATATCAGTTGGAATAAATTGTTTTACTCACTCTGAAGTCTTTTATTATTTGTGGAAGTCTTTCAAAATCTGTATTTGCCTTTGGCAAGCAATTTTAAGGAGGCTGTGATTATTAAAATTGGGGCAAGAGAGTCCTTTTAGCAATTTGTGTTTTAAAAGGCTTCTTTTCCTTTTTTCTTTTTTTTTAAGTTTTTTTTTTCCAAAAGATGTATTACAAGGACAATAAGCATTTATGAGTGTGAAATAATGAATTCTAAAATAACTAAGAATCAAGTAAAGAACAAAACCTTTTGGTGACTCAGTTATAGTCCAGCTAGGTGGAATAATACATGTTTTTAACTCTTAGGATACGTAACACAAAATTCTTTTGATTATATGGGGCTCATTTCCCTCATGAGAAATTACTGAAGAACCGGAGTCTGAGAGGGAACTCCTGGTGGTTCTTGGAAGTGAAATTTTTCATGATTTTTGGCTCAGAGAAGGTGTCTAGTGAAGGAGGCTCGGCTCAGGCTAAGTAACAGGGCTGTGAGGGAGGCTGGGACATGGAGTTTTCTGGAAGGGGGAGAACTCATAAGGCTGAGAATTCCCCAGATATTCAAAAGGTGCTGAGCAAGACAATCACTGCCCTGACCTCATAGGCTTATGAGGTGGAGGGATGAATGACCTCAGGCAGTGTCTCTTACAGGAGGGTGTAGGCTTGACTCCCCCTTTGCTAATGGTGCTTGTGGTGACTCATCAGAAGTTCTGCCTGCCACCTCCCAGCTGCACTGAGCTACTGCCTAGTCTGAGCCGGTCTGTTAATGAACCACTCTTACTCATGGATAACCTGCCAGGTATTTCCTGGAAGTCTACAGGACCCAGATGACAAATTTAAACCCAGAAGGATAATGATATGATCTTAATCTCTACAGAAAACAGGAATCCCTTTGAGTTTCTCTGAGTTAATGACACAAATCCTGCCCTGAGAACCCATGAGGACACCTCCCGCCTGCCCCTGCCAGTTCCCACTGGCAGCTTCCTGAAGCCCTGGTCCCCTTCCCTGGAACTGCAGGGGCTTCCCAGGGGACTCGCCAGGGGCAGGAATATTAAAGCTTTGGTATTTACCTAACATGTAGGCATAGCTTCTCTTTTTATAGGGGTTAAAAGGACCTGTAAATTTCCTTCTCTCTGCCTACTCTCTCTCTTCTCCCTGCCATACTTCTGGATATTATCCATCCCCTGTTTTACAGAGGAATGAAATGCAGAATGTCATGTTTTGCAATAGTTACTCTTGCAAGGTTCCTTCATAGGGAGGACTAGAGGAGAAAAAAGTATGAGTTTTTGAATGGGGTTTTACGGTGCCCCACCGGGGAAGTACAAATGCAACACTTGCACGGAACTGAAAGGAGGGCACCATGGCCTGTGATGGACACAGTGAGGTGACAGGACCCTGTCACTAGAGACCTGCGGTGAATGTGTCCTTTGACTTATATGCCAGTCCCTCTGACCTTGCTGCTCGAATTTCTTAGAACACCCCATCAAGGCCCCATTTAGCAATGCTCAGGGCCTATTTTGGGGTCAGAGCTCTTGCTGCTCTGTTTGAATCGATGGGGGGCACTCACCTACCTACACTTTGGGGGCGCCCATCTCAGCAGAGATCAACGGTGGCATGAGATGGTGTTGAACAGCAGAAGATGGTAATCTGGGACAGCGACACAGTTCTCGGGAAGTGGAAGTTCAGACAAGAAATGGAGTTTTAGAATTGAGATTGTGGGTTTGGGGAGTGGGGGAGTGATGAGAGGTGAAGGAAGGAAGAGGGGTACATGGGTGGGGTGAACTGCATCGGGAAAGAAGTAGCACATTCATGGCTTTCGTAAAGTACATCTTCAAAGACTCACGGATGGCGGGGGGATAAATTAGGAGTGTGGGATTAACAGATATGCACTAACATACAGACAACAGATAAACAGAAAGGATTTACTGTATAGCACCGAGAACTACATTCGATATCTTGTAATAACCTATAATGGAAAAGAATAGAAAAAAAGAATATATATACACACTATATATATATATATATATAGATGAATCACTTTGCTGTACACCTGAAACTAACACAATACTGTAAATCAACTATACTTCAATTTAAAAAATCCTTAAAGACTCACAGATGGAACAGCAGGGTCCTGTTGGAGAGCCTCAGAAAGTATGATGGGGGCGGGCAAAGCCAGGCCTGATTTTAGGGGGAAACTGAAATGTCAAGATAAGAAGTTTGGCGTGCGTTGCGAGGGGCTTTGGTGCTAGACAGGGATGGCTAGGAGCTCACCACACCATGTATCAGCTGTGCAGTTCGGGGTATGATCAGTCAGATTTTGATCAGAGAAGCAGAACCACTATGGAATTTGTGTGTGTGGGGGGGGTGATAGGGATTTGACCCTAAGAAATCATGTGAGTCGGCTACACAGTCTATGTGAGACCCTTTTTTTCTGTGGCTGGTGCTGGAGCCTGAAGTTCTCAGGGCAGGAGGTGGGGAAGAGAAGGTGGACGAGCGGAGGAGGATGCAGGGACAAGCCGGAACCATGAGTCTCTCACCATCTCCAAGCCTCCAGCAGGGTGTCCTGCAGGAAAAGCTGGTGCCCTTTGCCGGGGAGCTAAACATACCTGGCCCAGGAGACAGGGAAGCTGTAGCAGAGGATCTGGCAGGTGTTGGAGGAGTCTCGCGCCTGGCTGCGTCCCCACCCTCCAGGCTGCGAGCGGATAAGCCACAGTGTTGTGAATTGCAGCAATGCCCCACTCCCTGCCCCAGTCTCCAGAGAGAGTAGAGGAATGTGGCTGCACCTTCACTTCTTTTTTTTTTTTTTAATTTATCTTATTTATTTATTTTTGGCTGCATTGGGTCTGCTGCGCACGGGCTTTCTCTAGTTGCGGTGCGCTGGCTTCTCATTGCGGTGGTTTCTCTTGTTGCGGAGCACGGGCTCTAGGCACACGGGCTTCAGTAGTTGTGGCACGTGGGCTCAGTAGTTGTGGCACACGGGCTTAGTTGCTCCGCGGCATGTGGGATCTTCCCAGACCAGGGCTCGAACCCATGTCCCCTGCATTGGCAGGTGGATTCTTAACCACTGTGCCACCAGGGAAGCCCCTGCACCTTCACTTCTACTTTCCAAATCCTGTAAAAAAAAAAAAAAAACCCTTGGCCCATGCTAACTCAGAACTATGCAAGAAGGGAATTCTAGGAAATGCAGTTATGGCTTAGCTAAATTGATGCCCTACAAATCCACCGCAGGGTGAGTTACTAAATGCTCTGAGCCTGGGTCTCCTCATCCGTGAAACAGCAGTCATGAGCGCCCTAAGTGTGATGGCTGAGTGGTGTAACACATGCAGAAGTAACCCTGGCCATCAACCAATGTTGGCTTCTTTCTCCACCCCTCATCCACCCTCCTGAGGGAGGGGAGGGGAGCACCTCTAGATTATTTGCACGAAGATCAACTAGTCAGAAGGCAGCAAATTAATGGAAAGGAATGGGGTGATTCAGGTTTTGTAAGGCTTAAGTTTATGTTTATATAAATTTGTAAAAGAGTACACAATTAAGAGCATAAAATTAGATACAAAAGTATTCATTTAGAATGAGAAAATAAATCACAAGTTACAAATTTTTAAAAGCTGCCAAATACCACTAACATTGCAAAATTCAGAAAAATAAAATATTTGTGTTAGCTCACTGCCTGACAAACCTCTCTAATACTCTTTACCTACCTATTTGATTGTGTAATCCTTGCGTCTACATACAACCTTTTCAAATCTGCTCTAGGGAATTCCCTGGCAGCCCAGTGGTTAGGACTCTGTACTTCCGTTGCAGGGGGCATGGGTTTGATCCTTGGTCCAGGAACTAAGGTCTTGCAAGCCGCTCAGCACAGCCAATAAAATAAAATAAAATAATATTAATAAATTTAAAAATACATAAAATATGCTCTAGAGAAAGAATAGAAAGTTAATTCAAACTTTCCTCTAGAATGATTTATCAAAATGTTTCTTCTCATTGACAATTGAGAAAAGTGTCTTTTAAGTTCACAGTCTGGGGCTTCCCTGGTGGCGCAGTGGTTGAGAGGCCGCCTGCCGATGCAGGGGACACGGGTTCGTGCCCCGGTCTGGGAAGATCCCACGTGCCGCGGAGCGGCTGGGCCCGTGAGCCATGGCCGCTGGGCCTGCGCGTCCGGAGCCTGTGCTCCGCAACTGGAGAGGCCACAACAGTGAGAGGCCCGCGCACCGCAAAAAAAAAAAAAAAGTAACAAAAAGTAACTTCACAGTCTGCTGTTGCTATATCATGTCAAGACATTTCTCGAAAACACCAGAGTCACCCTAACACAGCCCTACAGGAGAAGTGTGTTAAAGGAGAAGTCGAAGAGGAAAGAGACAGAGGTCTGAATGACTGTGGTTAAAATCTCTTACTTGGCAGATTTCACAAAAGCATATGACTATGTGAACACAGTGCGGGGAGCCCCTTCCATGGCCGTGGAAGAGGTTGTGCAAAGGAGGGTCCCTTTCACACTTTTACTGAGGTGTAAGCTTTCAGTGGTTTCTCAGTGAATCTGCCTCCAAAGGGGAGCAGCTAGAGATGGGAACCCACTTACAAAGATTATATGCAATAAACGGAGCTACTGCATGGGGCTCTGAGGGGGATAGATGGAACCAGACAAAGGGCAGTGGGTGCTAGACATCCTTCACCAGAAATGCCAGTGAGAGTGTCTTCCTGTTCTCTTCAGACGGAGGATTCCGTAGAAATCAGTCATCTATCCACGACTTCACAGTCTCTCAGCCAGGAGGAAGAGGAAAAGGAAAGGCCAACCACGGAGAGAAGTGGCCTTTCTATGGAGAGTTGCCCTGGAATGGGGGGACAGTTACTTGCTTTGGGGATACTGTGTGCCTGAGGTGACAGCAGGATGCCCACCCAAGTGGCAAACTGGGTAGGCTCCTTTTAGTACTCTGCCAGGGAACTGTAAGGAAAATGTAAAGCCCCTACGTTTTAGCAGAGAAGAGCTCTGGAAGGAGATTCTCCAGCTGAGGAGAAATACTCTGGGGGGTTTCAGGTACCCCTCAAGGACCACAGGCTTCATTGCCACTGCCCCTGAGAATTCTACATCAAGGGAGATCACAAGCCCTCCCTGGCCTGGGCTGAGACACATGAACTTGTGTCCTTTTCTTTAACTTGACTTTTTTTCTTCCTGATTATAAAAGTAAAATACGCCCGGGCTTCCCTGGTGGCGCAGTGGTTGCGCGTCCGCCTGCCGATGCAGGGGAACCGGGTTCGCGCCCCGGTCTGG
>NC_041221.1:4386259-4389580 GCF_002837175.3 Physeter macrocephalus
GGAGCCTGTGCTCCGCAACGGGAGAGGCCACAACAGTGTGAGGCCCGCATACCACAAAAAAAAAAAAAAAAAAAAATACGCCCATTGGGGGGAAAAGAGAAAAGCATTAAACAAACAAACAAAAACTGTTACCATTCATAATCCCACACCCTATTTCACATCGGTGTTTAGGCATAATTCCTCCAGTCTTTCTCAATACGTCATTTTTGCAAGGACTCTGCTTTTTTCACAACATATGACATGTGCCTTTGTCTTGAAAAACTCACTCAAAGTACCATTCAAATACTGCTAGATATTTCATCACATGTGTTTGCAACAGTGGCTGTAGAACTCAAAAGAGTTCTACAGCAAGGAAATAAAATGCAAAAAGTCCAAAAGTAAAGCTGGATGTTGCCAAACATTACGTGGCCAACTAGCCCAGCAGGGCCCCCCAGCGGGACCGAAGACGCTCTTCCTTCACTCTTGGTCTCCCCGCCCCGTCCCATCCCCACAACTCCCTCCCTTTTTGGCCCCCCTTCCTTCCCTGCTGAACTTGCTTTATGGCTCATCCTGGGAGAACAGCAGACACTCAAATCCTTGCTGGCATCAAACTGGAAACAGCGCAGACTCAGCCTGAGGGCAGGCCTCCCACACACACACCCCCGCAGCCCCTGCGCCTGCGGTTACTTCCTCATACACTCCTTCACAGCCTGAACCTGGGCCAAACCCACAGGCCGTTTTGAAATGTGGGACATTTCTCTCCCCCTCCGCGATACTGGGCGCCCATTAGCCCCCGAAGCCCCACTCCTTCCTTCTCGCAGGCTCTTTCAATCCACTATATCCTTAAAACCTATTTTCAAAAAAGGGTTCAAAGCTGAGTGGGTACTTTAGAGACTAATAAGCAAGCAGAAGTTTCAGCTCAAGGGAGGAATGCTCCAACTGTGCAACCCCTGGTATCAGGGAGCGCTGGGAGAAGAGGGGGTGGGGTGAGGATGGAGGGCTCCGCGCGAGGCCCACCCAGGGCCTTGGGTTTCGAGGGGGTCTTTCCAGAAGGGTCGCAAGGCCCCCGAAGGTGGCGTCTGGCAGGGTTCCCTCTCCCCGCCCACCCCCACCCCCGTCCTCTGTGCCAGGCCCAGGCCTCGCTCCGGGAGGCCGGCCTCGGTGAGACCCCGGCCCGGGCGGCCGCAGAGGCCGGGATCGGGCCGCGCTGGGCTCTTCGGCCGCGGGGAGACGGGGTGGGGGTGGGGGCCGGGAGGCCCCGGGCCGCAGTTCCCGGGAGCGCCGGCGCGAATGGGGGGCGCCGGGAAAATCCCCGCGGCGGGCGGGGCGCAGGAGCGCGGCGGCCTCGCGGGGCGGGGCGCGGGCGCCGGGAGGGGCCGGCCTGGGCGCGGCGGCCGAGCCGGGCTCTTCTGCTGCCCGGGACGCGCCGCCGCCGCTCTGGAAGACGCAGGCCCCAGCGCCCTGCGCTCGCCATGGCCACCTAGGCGGCGACGTGAGCGGCTTGGCGACCCCGCGCCGGGGCCGGGCCGCGCCCAGAGCGCCGCCGAGCCCGCGGCGCCCAGAGCCCCGGGCCATGCGGCCGCCGCCTCTCTTACCGCTGCGGCTGCTGTTACTGCTCAGTAGCTGCTGCGCAGCGGCGCCCCCGGCAGGTAAGCGGAGCCTGGGCCCCCCGCCCCCAGCGGCCGGCCGGAACCGTTGTCGCACGGGTGGGTGTCAGCGGGGAGCCCGGAGTAGGTGGGGTGGTAGGGGAGAATTCCGGGCAGTCTCGGGGCTTGGAGCTGGCGCAGCGGGAGGAGCCGCTGGGCGCCGTTCGCCCCTCCCGACGCCCTGGACATCGCTGGCAGGAAGGAGGGGCTCAAGCTGCCCCTGCCTGAATCTGGACTCACTCTAGCTCCTTCTCTCCCACCCCCGCGCCGCCGCCCAAACACCAGCGCGGCCCGACTCCGAATGTCTCAAAATGAACAAAGGAAAAACCGAATCCAGGGCTCGAGGAAGGGCCGCCTTTGCGGGCCACAGAGTCTTTTCCTGGGCCGCCTGAACGTAGGCCCGTCTGGCACGTCCTCCCCAGTGGCCTGAGCTAGAAGCAGGTCCCAGGCCTGCCTTCCTGGCAGCTGCGTGCCGTGGAGGCCAGCCACCGGCAGGGACCTCCGTCTTGGAGGTTGTGACTGTAACTCAGTCTTACTGTGGCCGGGTGTGTTTGATATCGGGTGTGAAATCCCGATGGTTAGTCCTCCGGGATGGGGAACGGATAGATGGGGGTGGGGGTGGGGAAGGGGGCGGGGCGGGGCAGGGCAGCGCTCAGGGCAGGACCCAGAAATGTCGCGTTGAGGGTAAGCGGGGTCGGTCAGCTGAACCAGACTGTTAATCCCAGCTCCGTTCCCATCTGGATGGCCCTTTACCTGAGATCCGCCACCTGCTTACCTCTGACACTAACTGACCATACTTATGAGCGAAAAACTACAAAAAAAGAGAGAGAAAGAAAGAGAAAACAGTGACAAGGGTGGATGTGTGAGAACATTCTGTGCATGTCCACGTGTTTGTGTTTTGCTGGGTTCTTTCCCGTGGAAAAGTCGGTATCATAGATTGGGTAACACTTAAGAAGTCTCAAGAATTTAGAAGTTTCCTCCCACTTGAATTCTCAAGGTGTTGTTTGCGTTTGCTTCTTTTATCAGCATCCCTTGCTAAAGCCCTTAAATGCCATAGATCCTGGCTGAGGGGAGCCTTGCATATGGGGATGTGTGCTCCTGGTTAAATGGCTGCTTCCCCTGGGAGTCGGGCAGATGGGTTGAATCTTGACCCTGCTCCTCCCCGGCTTCAAGCCTTGAACAACCTATGTCTGCCCCTTCCCTGCTTCCTTCACATGAGATTTGGGCATTGGTAAAATGTGGGTAATTGCCCAAGGTGGTCCTTTATACTAGTGCTGCTCCTGATTAGTCTGTGAACTGTTTGTGACTTGTCTGCCAATAGTCCAGAGGTTGAGAGAAGTATTTGGAAACTTTGCCATTTTATATTGCTACAACACGCATGGGCGGGTCCATCTTTCTAGTGATTATCTTTGATTGTATTCTGCAAAAGTTTCGGTCTGTGTGATGCATTGGAAATAAACTGGTCCTTCACCACAGATCCTTTGCAAAGCAGCACCACATTATACTAATCTGTTTTTTGTGACTGTTTGAAACTTTGCATAATAAACAATTAAAAACTAACCGGGATATTTTTTTAACATCTTTATTGGAGTATAATTGCTTTACAATGGTGTGTTAGTTTCTGCTTTACAACAAAGTGAATCAGTTATACATATACATATGTTCCCATATCTCTTCCCTCTTGCATCTCCCTCCC
>NC_041221.1:4392455-4393369 GCF_002837175.3 Physeter macrocephalus
GTAGGATTGTATTGCTATAAACTTCCCTCTTAGAACTGCTTTTGCTGCATTCCATAGGTTTTGGGTCATCATGTCTCCATTGTCATTTGTTTCTAGGTATTTTTTGATTTCCTCTTTGATTTCTTCAGTGATCACTTCGCTATTAAGTAGTGTACTGTTTAGCCTCCATGTGTTGGTATTTTTTATAGATCTTTTCCTGTAACTGATATCTAGTCTCATAGCGTTGTGGTCAGAAAAGATACTTGATATGATTTCAATTTTCTTAAATTTACCAAGGCTAGATTTGTGACCCAAGATATGATCTATCCTGGAGAATGTTCCATGAGCACTTGAGAAAAATGTGTATTCTGTTGTTTTTGGATGGAATGTCCTATAAATATCAATTAAGTCCATCTTGGTTAATGTATCATTTAAAGCTTGTGTTTCCTTATTTATTTTCATTTTGGATGATCTGTCCATTGGTGAAAGTGGGGTGTTAAAGTCCCCTACTATGATTGTGTTACTGTCGATTTCCCCTTTTATGGCTGTTAGTATTTGCCTTATGTATTGAGGTGCTCCTATGTTGGGTGCATAAATATTTACAATTGTTATATCTTCTTCATGGATCGAACCCTTGATCATTATATAGTGTCCTTCTTTGTCTCTTGTAATAGTTTTTACTTTAAAGTCTATTTTGTCTGATATGAGAATTGCTACTCCAGCTTTCTTCTGATTTCCATTTGCATGGAATATCTTTTTCCATCCCCTCACTTTCAGTCTGTATGTGTCCCTAGGTCTGAAGTGGGTCTCTTGTAGACAGCATATATATGGGTCTCGTTTTTGTATCCATTCAGCCAGTCTGTGTCTTTTGGTGGGAGCATTTAATCCATTTACATTTAAGGTAATTATCAATATGTATGTTCCTATTACCATTT
>NC_041221.1:4394329-4396283 GCF_002837175.3 Physeter macrocephalus
TTTTTCAGGTAGACTGCCTATTTCCTCTTCATTTGTTAGGTCTGGTGGGGTTTTACTTTGCTCCTTCATCTGCTGTGTGTTTTTCTGTCTTTTCATTTTGCTTACTGTGTTTGTGGTCTCCTTTTTGCAGTCTGCGGGTTCGTAGTTCCTGTTGTTTTTGGTGTCTGTCCCTCGTGGCTAAGGTTGGTTCAGTGGGTTGAGTACGTTTCCCGGTTGAGGGGACTAGTGCCTGTGTTCTGGTGGATGAGGCTGGATCTTGTCTTTCTGGTGGGCAGGTCCACGTCTGGTGGTGTGTTTTGGGGTGTCTGTAGCCTTATTATGATTTTAGGCAGCCTCTCTGCTAATGGATGGGGCTGTGGTCCTGTCTTGCTAGTTGTTGGGCATAGGGTGTCCAGCACTGTAGTTTGTTGGTCGTTGAGTGAAGCTGGGTTTTGGTGTTGAGAAGGAGATCTCTGGGAGATTTTCACGGTTTGATATTACGTGGAGCTGGGAGATCTCTTGTGGACCAGTGTCCTGAAGTCGGTTCTCCCACCTCAGAGACACAGCCCTGACGCCTGGCTGGAGCACCAAGAGCCTTTAATCCACACAGCTCAGAATAAAAGGGAGAAAAAACAGAAAGGAAAGAAAGAAAGGAAGGGAGGGAGGAAGGGAGGAAGGAAGAAAGGAAGGAAGAAAGAAAAGAAGAAAGAAGATAAAATAAAGTAGGATAAAATAAAGTTATTAAAATAAATAATTATTAAGAAAAAAATTTTAAAAAGTAAAAAAAAAAAAGGGACAGTCAGAACCGTAGGACAGATGGTGAAAGCAAAGCTATACAGACAAAATCTCACACAGAAGCATACACATACACACTCACAAAAAGAGAAAAAGGGGAAAAAAATAATATATCTTGCTCCCAAAGTCCACCTCCTCAATTTGGGATGTTTCGTTGTCTATTCAGGTATTCCACAGACGCAGGGTACATCAAGTTGATGGTGGAGCTTTAATCCTCTGTTCCTGAGGCTGCTGGGAGGGATTTCCCTTTCTCTTCTTTGTTCGCACAGCTCCCGGGGCTCAGCTTTGGATGGGGCCCCGCCTCTGCGTGTAGGTCGCCTGAGGGCGTCTGCTCTTCGCTGAGACAGGACGGGGTTAAAGGAGCAGCTGTTTCGGGCTCTCTGGCTCACTCAGGCCGAGGGGGGAGGGAGGGGCACGGATGCGGGGGCGAGCCTGCGGTGGCAGAGGCCAGCGTGACGTTGCACCAGCCCGAGGCGCGCCATGCGTTCTCCCGGGGAAGCTGTCCCTGGATCCCGGGACCCTGGCGGTGGCGGGCTGCACAGGCTCCCAGGAGGGCAGGTGTGGAGAGTGGTGTGGAGAGTGACCTGTGCTCGCACACAGGCTTCTTGTTGGCGGCAGCAGCAGCCTTAGCGTCTCGTGCCCGTCTCTGGAGTCCGCACTGATAGCCGCGGCTCGTGCCCGTCTCTGGAGCTCCTTTAAGCGGGGCTCTTAATCCCCTCTCCTCGCGCACCAGGAAACAAAGAGGGAAGAAAAAGCCTCCTTCCTCTTCGGCAGCTCCAGACTTCTCCCGGACTCCCTCCCGGCCAGCCGTGGCGCACTCTAACTGGGATATTTTTAAGAGAAACTCTTTGTTAGTCAAAACACAAAGCGATAAGATTAACGATTATATAGTAAACGGGTAGTAAGTAGAAAAATTTCCAGACTTCTCCATAATTTACAGGTGTCCTTCAGTAGTCACGTAATTGCTTTTATGGTCAGAGGGGGGAAAAAATACAAGTACTGGAAACAAAATTTTTAAAGGGAGACTTGCAATATCTACCCCTTTGAGTTGTTAGAAGGATAACATATGTAAAATACCAGACCTGGGGCTTCCCTGGTGGCGCAGTGGTTGAGAGTCCGCCTGCCGATGCAGGGGACACGGGTTCGTGCCCCGGTCCGGGGAGGTCCCCCGTGCCGCGGG
>NC_041221.1:4396325-4398697 GCF_002837175.3 Physeter macrocephalus
GCCACAACAGAGGGAGGCCCGTGTACCACAAAAAAAAAAAAAAAAAAAAAAAAAAAAAACCGGACCTGACCCAATCTGTAGTAGGTGGTGCTTTAGATAGAAGCTAATCTAAGCATTAAAGTGCAGTAAGTCAACCCCGTCTTTAGTAATTTAATTACCGGAATGTGGACGAATTAAGGCTTCCGTTTGTAATTGTCATAGCTGCTGCTTATTGTCTAGCAGATTGGAATGTCCTTAGGCCACAAAATTTTCTCACCATGACTTGCTGGCTTGAACATCCAAAGCTTCTTAGAGCTTAGGACCACTGAGAAAGACCATAATTCCCCAGCCACATAAAAACCATTGCAGATAAATGTGTATTAAGTAACTCCTGTTTGTCCATAATCTCAACAGTGGAAACTACTATGTAACTGGAATGTTTGGGGGCAAACTCTATAAATGATAGTAATGGCCGCGATTTATTGGGCTACTCTTTTAACTCAGACAAGCTGTTAAGTGCTTTCTATACATTATCTCTCCTAATTTCCTCACCCGTATTTTGAAGTAGGTAAGAGCCCCATTTTACTCCCTGTGAAACCAAACCATCCTTTATAGGAAGAGACAAATGGTCTAGGTAAATAAGCTGATGTCCAGTATTTACAGACGAGAGCAGCTTCCTGGTTATGGGTGAGGATTCAGGGAATGTCTTTTTTACTTCTCCTCATCTGCAGGGAGGTGAGATCATTGATGTTCATCATAATGACCCATCCATGGGAAGATTCTGAAGGCGTTCGATTGTCAAGATTAAATGATTAATTTTGATGTTAGCAGTACTTTATTTTATTATCTGTGTGTCATGTGTGTTTATCAAACTATGCTGTTAAGACCCAGGAGAGACTATTCTTAAAAACGTATAAAATCTCAAACACCTGGATCCAGGGTGGATCGGAGGTGGCCGGTTGGGGCAGGAAGGTAGAACAGAAGAAGCTGTGGTTGTGAGGTGCAGAGGACACACTTGGCACCTCCCTAGGTTATCTCTTCTTAGCATTAACAGTTAGTGAACCATTGCCCCAAAGACCGTGGAGAAGCAAGTAGAGTGGGGCTTTGTACACCCTACTTAGGACTGTGAGCTTTTATCTTGTAGGAGCTGGGGTGTCATTAAAGGCCTGGTGTCCACCTCCAGGGACTGTATTAGTTTCCTTTTGTTGCTGTAACGAATGACTACCAACTTGGCACCTCAAACATGTTTGCCGCCTAACTAATTGGCCATCAGGTGATTTTGCCGTAAAAGATAAAATAACTGGTTGACAGTTTGGTTTCACAGTTTGGTTTCAAGTGGTTGAAATGTGTCAGCGTTTCTTCCAGAGGGTGAAGTTACTGATGACTTTATCGAGCTGACAGATGATGATGATTTGGTTTCTGATTTTGAAACACACTACCTTGGAAGAGAAGGAGACCAACGGCCTTAAAGGCGCAGCATTGAACCAACGTTTCCCATAGAACTAAACGTTTATCAAGGGACATGTGACAATATGCCAAGACCACACGATAGTGTAGAGGCTTTCAACAAAGTACAAAGCTCAGTTACAAACATGCGTCCCTGTGTTCAGAAACTGACACCTCGCTTAATGAAAGACGAAATCTTAGTGAAAAAGAGAAAGCATGAAACAAGTCAATAAGCAAAAAACAAAACAATGTATAATATGATGAACGAAAGACTTTGAAGACAAGTGCTTTGTAAAGCCCACACAATAAAATCAGTTGTTTGCGCAGTATTGCCATGCATCTACACACATTTTCAATGGATTCAAATATTTTGTATTTTGCAATAAAGTCTTCTAAGTTTTGTTATCACTTTTCATGTTTCATTATGTCTTGTGTAATGTTTCTCTTTTATGTTTCATTATTTTACTTTTTACAGCTAAATTGCCTTACAGCAAATTAGTTATTTGGCAAAAATGTTTGCAGTGAAAATGCTGTGGCAAAAATGTCTATGTCAAAAAAGCTTATGGTGAAGATGCCTAGAACCAAATTTAGTGTCTTACAGTTCTGGAGGTCAGCAGTCAGATGCAGCTTTCACTGGGCTAAAATCAAGGTGTTGTCGCGATGTGTTCATTTCTGAGGGTTCTAGGGGAAGAATCATTTCCTTGCCTTTTCCAGCTTCTAGACAAACATCCTTGTGGTGGCATTGGGTCCACCCAAATACTCCAGGATAATCTATTTTTAGGTCTTCTGATTAGGACCCTAAATTTTTTTTAATTTTTTTAACATCTTTATTGGAGTATAATTGCTTTACAATGGTGCGTTAGTTTCTGCTTTATAACAAAGTGAATCAGCCATACATATACATACATCCCCATATCTCCTCCCTCTTGCGTCTCCCTCCCTCCCAC
>NC_041221.1:4399713-4400201 GCF_002837175.3 Physeter macrocephalus
AGTGATGTTGAGCATCCTTTCATGTGTTAATTGGCAATCTGTATGTCTTCTTTGGAGAAATGTCTGTTTAGGTCTTCTGCCCATTTTTAGATTGGGTTGTTTGTTTGGGGGTTTTTTTTAAATAAATTTATTTATTTTACTTATTTATTGTTTTTTGGCTGTGTTGGGTCTTCATTGCTGCATGTGGGCTTTCTCTAGTTGCGGCGAGCAGGGGCAGCTCTTCGTTGCAGTGTGCAGGCTTCTCATTGCGGTGGCTTCTCTTGTTGCAGAGCATGGGCTCTAGGCAGACGGCCTTCAGTAGTTGTGGCACACAGGCTCTATAGAGCAGGCTCGGTAATTGTGGCACACGGGCTTAGTTGCTCTGCGGCATGTGGGATCTTCCCAGACCAGGGCTCGAGCCCGTGTCCCCTGTATTGGCAGGCAGATTCTTAACCACTGTGCGACCAGGGAAGCCCTGTGGTGAGGGGTTTTGAGCAGTGATATATCAG
>NC_041221.1:4402651-4437475 GCF_002837175.3 Physeter macrocephalus
CACTTGAGAAGAAAGTGTAATCTGCTGTTTTTGGATAGACTGTCCTATAAATATCAATTAAGTCCATGTTGTTTAATGTATCATTTAAAGCTCGTGTTTCCTTATTTATTTTCATTTTGGATGATCTGTCCATTGGCGATAGTGGTGTGTTAAAGTCCCCTACTATGATTGTGTTACTGTCAATTTCCCCTTTTATGGCTGTTAGCATTTGCCTTATGTATTATGGTGCTCCTATGTTGGGTGCATAAATATTTACAATTGTTATATCTTCCTCTTGGATTTATCCCTTGATCGTTATGTAGTGTTCTTCTTATCTCTTGTAATAGTCTTTATTTTAAAGTCTATATTGTCTGGTATGAGTATTGCTATTCCAGCTTTCTTCTGATTTCCATTTGCATGGAATATCTTTTTCCATCCCCTCACTTTCAGTCTGTATGTGTCCCTAGGCCTGAAGTGGGTCTCTTGTAGACAGCATATGTATGGGTCTTGTTTTTGTATCTATTCAGCCAGTCTATGTCTTTTGGTTGGAGCATTTATTCCATTTACATTTAAGGTAGCTATCGATATGAATGTTCCTATTACCATTTTCTTAATTGTTTTGGGCTTGTTATTGTAAGTCTTTTCCTTCTCTTGTGTGGTAGTTTGATTAAGATGTGTCTTGGCATGTTTCTCCTTGGATTTATCCTGTATGGGACGCTCTGCATTTCCTGGACTTTATCGACTATTTCCTTACCCATATTAGGGAAGTTTTCAACTATAATCTCTTCAAATATTTTCTCAGTCCCTTTTTTTTTTCTTCTTCTTCTGGGACCCCTGTAATTTGAATGTTGGTGCATTTAATGTTGTCCCAGAGGTCTCTGAGATTGTCCTCAACTCTTCATTCTTTTTTCTTTATTCTGCCCTGTGGTAGTCATTTCCACTATTTTATCTTCCAGGTCACTTATCCGTTCTTCTGCCTCAGTTATTTTGCTATTGATTCCTTCTAGAGAATTTTTAATTTCATTGATTGTGTTGTTCATCATTGTTTGTTTGCTCTTTAGTTCTTCTAGGTCCTTGTTAAACATTTCTTGTATTTTCTCCATTCTATTTCCAAGATTTTGGTTCATCTTTACTATCATTATTCTGATTTCTTTTTCTGGTAGACTGTTTATTTCCTCTTCATGTGTTTGATCTGGTGGGTTTTTACCTTGCTTCTTCATCTGCTGTGTGTTTTTCTGTCTTTTCGTTTTGCTTAACTTACTGTGTTTGTGGTCTCCTTTTTGCAGGCTGCAGGTTCGTAGTTCCTGTTGTTTTTGATGTCTGCCCCCAGTGGCTAAGGTTGGTTCAGTGGGTTGTGTAGGCTTCCTGGTGGAGGCGAGTGGTACCTGTGTTTTTGTGGATGTGGCTGGATCTTGTCTTTCTGGTGGGCAGGACCGCGTTCGTGGTGTTTTTTGGGGTGCCTGTGATCTTATTATGATTTTAGGTAGCCTCTCTGCTAATGGGTGGGGTTGTGTTCCTGTCTTGCTAGTTGTTTGGCATAGGGCATCCAGCACTGTAGCTTGCTGGTTGTTGAGTGGAGCTGGGTCTTAGCGCTGAGATGGAGATCTCTGGGAGAGCTTTCACTGTTTGATATTACGTGGAGCTGGGAAGTCTCTGGTGAAC
This sequence comes from Physeter macrocephalus, assembly GCF_002837175.3. Lineage (NCBI taxonomy): Eukaryota > Metazoa > Chordata > Mammalia > Artiodactyla > Physeteridae > Physeter > Physeter macrocephalus. Next base: position 4,404,293 of record NC_041221.1, read on the forward strand.
CAATGTCCTGAACTCGGTTCTCCCACCTCAGAGGCTCAGGCCTGACACCCGGCCAGAGCACCAAGACCCTGTCAGCCACATGGCTGTGCACGCCCCGCATCCTCCTCAGAACCCTAAGTTTCATCCCCTCCCAAAGATATCTGTGTCCTGTGAATACGTAAGGACACAGACATCTTTGGGAGGGGCCCCTGTTCTGCCTACAGCAGGGTCAGACCATTGAATACAGTGGTCAGCATGGAGCTGGGCCCCGTGTTGGTGGTCACTGAAGGCAGGGCCTGGGTATCGGGTTGTGGCTCGCCACCTGCAGAAGCAGCCATCCATCAGGACACCCTGAAATAGGCACGCCTTAAAAATCACATTTAGGCAGCAGTGTCTGGTTTGTCTTTCATTCGTGGTCCTGCATTTGCCCTTCACTCCATCTCTGGGAGAGGTGGTATCACTTCATTATTCATGGGGAAAATGAGGCTCAGGTGGGGTCGTGGTAGGATCCCATGGCTCTAGGTGGCAGGATCAGGATTCCAGCCGAAGCCCTTTGTCCAGAAATTCTCTTCCCTTCCCACAGAGCCTTTGTCAACACTGGTGACAGCAGGTTCTATGGCCCTAAATATATTGACCCTTTAGAGCCATCCGGATAAGTCCATGGTCCAGATTTGTACCCACTCCCTGCCCCAGCCTCTGAGACCGGAGAAAAGGCAGGACTTACACATAAAGCAAGGAAGAGAAAGAGAGACTGAGCTTAGCGTGGGTTTCGGGTGGACACATGCAATACTGAGGACACAGAAACTGGCTACATAATCCCTGAAGCAACTCAGGCCGCTGGGCTGCAGGGCCACTCGCTCCCCAGATCCTGTGTGCCTGGTCCTCCAGGCACTGGGGATGAAACAGCCCCCAAGTGTGGCAACACCCAGCCCTCCTGGAGCTCGCTGCTCTGTTGTTGGGGGAGACTGTCAGTGAGCTGCTAGCAAGGAGGAGAGGGAACAGTCACGTGGTGCTCGCACTGTTCTCAGCACCACATGTGAAATTAACCCACTCATTCCTCATAATAACCCTTTGAAGTCTGCACTGTTTTCGTCTCCATTTCGCAGGTGAGACAACCGAGGCACAGAGAGGCAAACAGCTTGCTCAAGGTCCCGCAAAGAGCGCGTGGCTTTGAACCCAGGCAGTCAAGTTCTGGAATCCATGCCTCTCACCACTGGGGTGTAAACAAAGGACGCAGGTGGTGGGAAAGCCAGGAGAAAAGGGAAGCAGGGATCAGGAGTCCCCTGCCCTGGGCTTCGTAGGCAGGAAGCTGCTCTGATAAGGTGGCATCTGAGCAGAGACGTGAAGGGAGCGAGGGAGAGAGCCTGGCACGGGGGAAAGAAGGCTCCAGAGAGGGGCAGCAGCGAGGGCAAGGCGAGGTGGGAGGGTGCCCGGCGCTTCCCAGGAACAAGGAGGAGGCCACGGGAGGCCGTTGAGGGACGGGCCTCCTGAGAGGCGTGCAGGGCCGGGGCTGAAGCTGTTGGTGTTAATGAGTGGGCAGCCTCTGGTACTTCACTGGGAAATCTACAGCCGTAAGACTCATTTTCTTCTCTGAATGTGGTGAGACAGGGGAGTCCAAGAAACTCAAATACGAGAGCAAAACTGCAGGTCCTCTTTCCACCCCTCAGGAAAATGAAAGTTGAAGAAAGTGGAAGACTCATCTGGATACCCCAACTTTTCCAGAAGGCTTTCTTCTGGTCCGCGTGCCAGTTGGGGTGGAAGGCTTCGCCGGCCCCTGTCGCTCCCTTTCTCAGCTGAATGTTTAGACGGGGGAGAGGGTGCCAGGAGAAGGACGGAGGGAGAGGGAACGCCTTCTGGCTCCTCCCCAGAGATGGGGAGATGGGGAGGAGCCCTGTGGCAGGCCGAATAAGGTTCCCCAAAGATGTCCACATCCTCATCCCCGGAACCTGTGACCTCGTTATCTTACATGGCAAAAGGGCCCAGCGTTGCCGAAGGCAGAGGCCATGAGCCAAAGAATGTGAGCAGCTTCTAGGCAAGGAAAAAGGCAAGATTCCAGAAGGAACAGAGCCCTGCCGACACCTTGACATGGGCCCAGTGAGACCTACTGCAAACTTCTGACCTCCAGAGCTGTAAGAGCATAAATCTGGGTTGTTTTAAGACACTACATTTGGGGTCATTTATTTCAACATCAAAAGGAAACTGGGGACTTCCCTGGTGGCACAGTGGTTAAGAATCCGCCTGCCAGGGCTTCCCTGGTGGCTCAGTGGTTGAGAATCCGCCTGCCGATGCAGGGGATGAGGGTTCGTGCCCCAGTCTGGGAAGATCTCACATGCCGCGGAGCGGCTGGGCCCGTGAGCCACGGCCGCTGAGCCTGCGCGTCCGGAGCCTGTGCTCCGCAACGCGAGAGGCCACAACAGTGACCCGTGTGCCAGAGCCCGTGCTCTGCAACAAGAGAAGCCACCGCAATGAGAAGCCCACGCACCACAACAAAGAGTAGCCCCAGCTCGCCGCAACTAGAGAAAGCCCGCATGCAACGAAGATCCAATACAGCCAAAAATTAATTAATTAATTAATTAATTAATTTAGGAAACTAATATAGACAGTAGAAGGTCTCCGGAACCAAGCACTCACCCCTGAGACCCTGCACATCCCTCCCTGGAAGCAGAACTTCATTTCTCAGCTCAGCTTTGGCATCCACTGGGCTATACAGCAGCCACGGTGAGTGCGATGGGCCTGACCAGGAGACCAGCCTCCCGCCATGCTGCGCCTTCGGCCCAGCTTCCATGAGGCCTGGTATGAGTTGGCAGCAGTGCTGGTGAGCTGGTTGAATTAAGATCTAGAATGGAGGTCAGCCCAAGGTCATAGCTGTGAAGACAATGGACATTCTGTAAGTAAACAAGTGGCCACAGACTCTAGGTAATGTACCTTTCAGAAGAGAGCAGCAGGCCAGGCTATCAGCTGATCTGGGCATCCTTCTTTCTTTAAGATTGGTTGTATGTACTGAAATTATGTGGTTTGAGTTTCCTGCTTTGAATTCTGGAACGGCATGTTTTTCAAACTTTACTTTCCACCTCTGAGTGTTTCTCATTAATCTTTTTTTTTTTTTTTTTGTCTGCTTCATCAGGTCTTTGTTGCTCTGCGCATGGGCTTTCTCTAGTCGCAGCGAGTGGGGGCTACTCTTTGTTGACCTCTGGGTGTTTCTCATTAATCTTTTTTTTTTTTTTTTTTTTGTCTGCTTCATCAGGTCTTTGTTGCTCTGCGCATGGGCTTTCTCTAGTCGCAGCGAGTGGGGGCTACTCTTTGTTGCACAGGCTTCTCATTGCGGTGGCTTCTCTTGTTGTGGAGCACGGGCTCTAGGCACGCAGGCTTCAGTAGTTGCAGCACACGGGCCCTACAGCTCGCGGGCTTCAGTAGTTGTGGCATACAGGCTTAGTTGCTCTGTGGCATGTGGGATCCTCCCGGACCAGGGCTTGAACCTGTGTCCCCTGCGTTGGCAGGCAGATTCTTAACCACTGCGCCTCCCGGGAAGCCCCCATTAATCTTTCAATCGCAGAGAAAGTCTTATCATTACCGTCTGTTTTCTTACTAGAGAAAAGGCTCCCGTGCGGGCAGCCTCTAGCCCAATCGTGTAAAGCACCTGCTTGGAGTTGTGTCTCCCAGGTCACCCCGAGAAGGGGGATTCAGATCTTGGTGGCAGTTCCCTGGGGAATGTGTTATTCTATCATTTGTAGTTCTCAAACTTCAGCGTGCATGAGAATCAGCTGGGAAGCTTGTTGAAAATGCAGAATTCCTGGTCTGGGGTGGGGCCTGGGAATCTGCATTTTAACTTCAGTGCTTGTGATGTTGGGGGGTCTTTGAGAAACACAGCGACTCTGATGAAACCCAGAAGACAAGTCCTCACCCTCCCAGGTGTCTGTGGGCTTTGCACGCCTGGTTTGGGGTGTGTTTCTGTGTGTGTGTGTGTGTGCACCCATGTTTGTGGAAGTTTACCAAACACTCCTTTGGTATAAGTCTGGGTCTAATGCATGTCAAGTGGTCATCAAGTTAATTTTCTCCACGGCCTTCTGCAGTCTACTGTTATTTATTCCTTATTCCTGACGAAGAAATGGAAGCCCGGGCTGTTAAGTTACCCACACTTACTTAATGTAAAACAGGCATTCTAATTCAGCCAGACCCCATACCCAGGACCTCTTCATAAGGACTGGAACCTGCAAGTGGAAAGGCAGCCCCAAGCCCCTCTTTATCCCACGGTCTGTGTCAGTGGTGCCGTCTTTAGTCAAAGGCTAAAGGAGTAGGGGAGAATGGGTAATACCAAAAACCGAGGCGAATGGGAAGGAAATCCAAAAGAGGGGATATATGTATATGTATGGCTGATTCCTTTTGCTGTACAGTAGAAACTAACACAACACTGTAAAGCAACTATACTCCAATAACAATTAGTTAAAAAAAAAAAACCAATGCGTAGGAATGGTCTGGTAGAGTGCACTGGAATATTTTTGTAATTGATTTTTCTCCTCTTGACCCTCCCTTTCTCTCCCGCCTCTCCCCGCTTCTCTTATTCTCTGTCCCTGTCAAGACACCCTCTTCCAGCTGCCTGCTCCTCGGAACCTGAAGGTTCACCTGTACAACGCCCAGCAGGCTCTGAGCTGGGATTCCGTGTCCCTGAACAACGACACAAGGCCGGTGGTCTACCAGGTGCAGTATAAATAGTAAGCGACATTTCTGTTGGCATTCTTACTGGGAGCTGGGGTTGGGAGGTTGTTACGGAGCCTGAGGCCAGCTGCTTGTTCTTGCCTCTTGGCAGGACTGTAAGCAAATCCATGGGAAGCAGATAGTTCTCTTGTACTTTTTACATCTCCGAGGACAGAGATTTCACAACACCCCCATGCATCTGAAGGCTGAAAGGACGCTGGCCATCAGAGAACTCAGCTGTCTAACCACATGGCTGCTTAGTTTGGTGGAAGTTGATTCATCGGTTTCAAGAGAAGATGTATAAAAAGCCTTCCTGTCTTGAAAAAAGGGCAAGAGGCATCTTTTGGTCTTCATCTTTTTCAGGTGTCAAAATCTGGTTTATTTAGGCTTGTGGGCCAAATTTGGTCTAGTAAGGAATTTCTTCATCTAATGAACTATGAATTCTCAGTTTCTAAACTGGTGTTCCATGTTGCATTTTATTCCGGCCCCTCATTCTGTCTCTCACCTTCTTTTCAAGCTTTTTTACAGTTTGCCATCACTTGATTTTCAGTATAGACACATAGGGGAAGAAGAAAAGCAAAATCCAAGTCCTTTTTACCGTGTTAAATGAATTAAGTGAAGACTAAGTTTAAATTGCTGTGGGAATTCCCTTGCGGTCCAGTGGTTAGGACTCTGCTCTTCCAATGCACAGGGCGTGAGTTCAATCCCTGGTCGGGGAACAAAGATCCTGCATGCCACACGGTGCGCAAAAAAAAAGAAAAATTATCGGCTAAGTCATTTTTAGATTACTAAATTAGCAAAATTTTAAAAAATAGGAATGCTCAGTGCTTTTGAGAATGTGGCCGGTGGATACAGTGCTGGATCAGGATCAATTATGAGCACAGCCCCCTTAGAAAATAATTCTACTATTCACTTAGAGTCGTAGGGATGTCCATGTTACTTTTATCCCAGGCAGGCAATACGACCCCCCCATCAGGAAAAAAATCAGACTTATATTCATGAAGATATACTGATACATTGAAGTGTCTATTCATGTCCATTAGCAGGAAGGTGGCAAACTGTGTCAAGTTAACTTATGGATGAACCCTTAGGTGACCCGTAAAAAGGGTAGCTATGTGTCACATGACAGCAGGTACAACTGTATGCGATTTGGAATGAGTCTGTGGTCAAGAACAGGTAGGCAATGTAGAAAAATTACAGATGGTTAATTTGTTAGAGGAGTAGTTTCCAGATGACTTCGTTTTCATCGTTAACTGTCCATTGTAACAATACTTGCTTAACAAAAATAAATTCTGAACTGGGATTTGAGTACTATCTCTGGATCGCATTTATCTATTTCTTAAGTAATTATAAATTACGAACATGATCATCTGTAATAAAAGGACCAGTCCATGAGGACCGGCTACATGATTTGCGGGGCCCGGTGCAAAATGAAAATGTAGGGCCCCTTGTGCAAAAACTATTGGGAATTTCAGGATGGTAAAGCAGAGCTTCAAACCAGGTGCCCTCCTAGGAGTACAGCTTTGTGCCACTGCACAGGTCGCATGCCCGTGAAGCTGGCCCTGCTCGGCATTGAGTAAATATGGTATCCTAGAGCCATACAAGAAGATTTCAGTAAGAGGAAGTCACAGCTGATCTGTTGACTAGCATTCCTTAGCCTTGACTGGGGAAGTACATTTGTGGGTTGACAGAGCGCCTCTAAATATTAGAAGTATTTGTTAAAGCCTTTGACAGTTTCACGTCACAGACCAACCTGTTTCACTGTGTTTTCTATTCGGAAAGCATTTTGTAGATATTTTATCAGGTCACAGATTGGTTTTGGTAAAAGAAACAAAGAGATGTGTTGAATGTGAATGTCCCTATTTGGAAGAGCTGAGAGGGTCACTGGAAACTCAAACAGAAGCTAATTTTGTTTTCTTTTCCAATTACAGATTTGATCATGGAAGAGGGCCTTTGCTTTTTTTGTTGGTTTGTTTCTAGATATTTTCACATGTTTAGGACATTTTAGTTACATTAAATAATTTAATTTTGAGGCTCGTTCGACTTAAAAGTTTCCATTCTGTTTCTCTCCAGTAAAACATCACTATAATTATAAATAAACGTGCCTCTGTTGTTTGACAGTCACAGTAGCAAAGCCGAAATTACATAGAGCACTTTGTGGGAAATATTTAAGTTTAAATCCGAAGTTGCAGATCATGTGGCCTAAAGTCTGTGTTTGGTCCACGGTGTTTAATTTTTTTTTTTTCCAGTTAGTGCCAACATTTAAACATCTGGAGATTTCACTTAAAAAGAAAAAAGAACCGAATTTCTGTTTTTTCTTGAAAATAAAGACAGGCAGACAGCAGGGCCCTTTCTAGGTCACACCCCACTTGCCCAGTCTTCCCAATGCATTTTTAAAATTTCATTGTTTTATAATTTTAATAGCAATACATTTTCTTTATAGAAAATGTGGAAAACCCAGAAAAGTAAAAAGAATAAAATTAAAACAACCTGCTGTTCAAGAAAAATCACTGTTCTCATTTTAGTGTATTTCTCTCTAGACATTTTTTTCTAAATACATGCAGTTGTTTGCAAATGTGCCAGCATGTGCGTAAGACTGAAACAAAACTGGGGTTACACTTCTGGGTCCTGTTTCCTTTTTTTTTTTTTTTTTTCCTTTTAACTTAATGTAGTTAAGCATGTAGCCACTTTTTTCATACAGTTATTTCTGTGTGAACATTTTTATTCTATGTTCTATGTTATACGATGTATCACTCAGGATTTTTTTAACTTTTCCTCACTCACGAGTGGTATAAATAGTTGACAGTTTGTGACTGTTATAAGTAATGTCCTCAAACATAAATTGTGTCTGATTGTTTTCTTACATTTCTGGAAGATGACTTGCTGGGTTCAAAGGGAAAAAACGTCATCATTTTTGGAAGTGAGGTAGCAGAGGCTGGACAGTGAAATCATTAGGTGCCCAGGTGTTTAACAGACATTTAGATGGTGCTTACTAGGCACCAGGCCCTGATGCAGGCACTTTCCTGGTGTCCACTGTTTCAACTGTCAGGACAGCCCTGAGAGTCAGATGCTGTAGTTCATCCCATCTTATAGATAAGAAGACTGAGGAACAGAGAAGTGAAGTAACTGGGATTTGAACCCAGGTAATCAGGCCCCAGAGTCCTTGCGTTTAATCATTATGCTGTTCTCCCTCTCATGATGAGGTTGCTTTCAAAATTAGGTAAAAGGGACAGACGCCATCCACATTGCCAGGAGCCAGGACTACTTGCTGGGTAAGGCTCAGACGGGCTGATTCAACATAAGCCTGGGCAAGAGGGTGGGAGTCCAGACATGGGGCAGTGCCACGCTCGTGAGACTATGTCCGTTTCATTATCCATTTAAATGGGGCCCACGACACCTTATTTTTACCCTTTGCAATTAGATGGGGAGGCCACATTCCAGAACTCCACTTCCCCCCACACAAACTGCTGACCTTCATGTGTCAGCTGTCATTTAAATTTGGATGGCTTGTGCCCTTTTAAACCCCTTTTTTGAGAAACACTTTTAAAAAGTAGTTCTGAAATTCAACGGATTTCTGTGTATTTATTTTGTAACCTGCAACTTTACCAAATTCATTGATGAGCTCTAGTAGTTTTCTGGTAGCATCTTTAGGATTTTCTATGTATAGTATCATGTCATCTGCAAACAGTGACAGTTTAACTTCTTTTCGAATTTGGATTCCTTTTCTTTCTTTCTCTTCTCTGATTGGCTAGGACTTCCAAAACTATGTTGAATAAAAGTGGCGAGAGTGGACCTCCTTGTCTTGTTCCTGATCTTAGAGGAAATGCTTTCAGCTTTTCACCCTTGAGTCTGATGTTAGTTGTGGGTTTGTCATATATGGCCTTTATTATGTTGAGGTAGGTTCCCTCTATGTCCACTTTCTGGAGCGTTTTTATCATAAATCGGTGTTGAATTTTCTCAAAAGCTTTTTCTACATCTGTTGAAATGATCATATGGTTTTTATTCTTCAATTTGTTGATATGGTGTATCACACTGATTGATTTGTGGATATTGAAAAACCCTTGCATCCCTGGGATAAATCCGAAAGGGGCAAACTTGGAGGTGAGGGGAGGAGATGGAACATGGGTGGTCGGTTCCCTGGCAAATCAGGGAGAGGGCCTTTTGCCCCAGTTCAACGGCTGGGATTGGCAGGGAGAAGGTTATAGTACCTTTAAGTATCTGTATAACTTAAAAAAAATCACTTACCCCCTTGTGAAGCACACCACCCCCCGTCTGAGGGGGGGGCGCCTGTGGTTTGTGGTCCCTTTCCCCATTAGGGCCTGTGACCCCAGGGCGTGGCGGTATGTGAGTATGGTGGGCATCTTCTGTGGAATCCCTGGCCACACATCCTGATGTGGCTTTCATCTGGTCACCCGCCACATTAGCAGAAGATACGTCTCCAGGCAGGGTCACAGGTACACTTAGAAGCACATGTGTTGTGTGAGAGCTGGTGGCCGTGACCCCCCAGCCTCATCTCTCCTGTCTCCCCTGGCCTTACTTTCCAGGCCAGAGTTGCTGTCCAGGGCATAGCCTGTCCCTAGAGGGGACACTGCCTGCTGCCGCACTACTGAGGCTTCTAGGGCTACCTCCCTGCCTTTTCTCAAGTCAGTCACCTAAGGACAGAGCTCAGAGTCAGCGAGTAGAATCCCATGTGGGCAGGTGGCATTGGGACTCTGGGGAATGCATTCTCACTTACAAGGATGCATGGCCTTACACTTGGCAAAGTTTTCACGTGGCCAAGACTCTCTTTAAATGGGCAGCTATGGGGGGAAAACAAACTCTACACCAGCAGGAAGTATGGGTATGGTTTGTATGAACACAGTATCATTCCTCAGACGTAGGCTACAGAGGCTGAGTTTGAAGCATTAAAATCAACTGTAGAACAAAACGGCAGAAAATGTTTGCAAATCATATATCTGATAAGGGACTTGTATCCAGAATTTATAAAGAACTCTTACAACTCAAAATTAAAAGGCAAATAACCCAATTAAAATATAGACAAAGGATTTGAGTAGACAGTTCTCCAAAGAAGATATGCAAATAGCCAATAAGCACATGAAAAGATACTCAACATCATTAGTCACCAGGGAAAATACAGCCACTTGGATGGCTACAATAAAAAAGGCATGGGCTTCCCTGGTGCTGCTATGGTTAAGAATCTGCCTGCCAATGCAGGGGACACGGGTTCGAGCCCTGGTCCGGGAAGATCCCACATGCCACGGAGCAACTAAGCCCGTGCGCCACAACTACTGAGCCTGCGCTCTAGAGCCCGCGAGCCACAACTACTGAGCCTGTGTACCACAACTACTGAAGCCCACGCACCTAGAGCCCTTGCTCCACAACAAGAGAAGCCACTGCAATGAGAAGCCCGCGCGCCGCAACGAAGAGTAGCCCCTGCTCGCCGCAACTAGAGAAAGTCCGCGCGCAGCAATGAAGACCCAATGCAGCCAAAAATAAATAAAATAAATAAATTTATGTAAAAAATAAAAAAGGCATAATAACAAGTGTTGGTGAGGATAAGGAGAAATTGGAACCCTCATACATTGTGGGTGGGAATGTAAAATGGTGCAGCTACTTTGGAAATCAGTTAAAAATAGAGTTACCACATGACCCGGCAAGTCCACTCCTAGGTATACACCCCACAGAACTGAACATAAGTTCACAAAGAAATTTACATGTGAATAGTCTTAGCATTATTCACAACAGCCAAAAAGTGGAGACAACCCACATCCCCATCAGCAGATCAGTGGATAAACTAAACGTGGTATGTACATACAATGGGACATTATTTGGTCATAAGAAGGGATGAAGTACTGATACATGCTACAACATGTATCACGCTTGAAAACATACTAAGTAAAACAGGCTAAGTGAAGGGCACTAGTCACAAAAGACCACATAGTTTATGATTGTATTTCTATGAAACGTCCAGAACAGGCAAATCCATAGAGATAGAAAGTAGATCAATGGTACCCTAGGGCTTGGGGGGGTGGAGGAAATGGAGAGTGATTGCTATAGGTGCAGGGGTTTTTAGGGGATGAGGAACATGTTCTGAAATGGATTGTGGTGAGGCTGCACAACCGTGTGAATTTACTGAAATCCATTCAATTGTACACTTTAAGTGGGGGTAGTGTATGGTATGTGAGCTATGTCTCAATCGAAAACATCGAATTAAAAACTCCTCTCTGGGGAAACCGTTATATGTGAGCAAAGAGAGCCTTGTGCAAAGTAAACTCCTTCTTCCCTTTGCAGCAGCACTAGTAGTACCTGGTATGACGTCAACACGAAAGACAGCAGGGTGGATTGTACGAACCTCACCAGGACAGAGTGTAACTTTACCGCAAACAGCCTCTCGGAGGGTTTCCCACGGCATTTCAACATCTCTTTACGCCTCCGAGCTAAGCTGGGGGATCTCGTCTCTGCCTGGGTAAAGGCGCCTTGGTTCGAACACTATCGGAATGGTAAGACGACTTGGGTACACACTTCCATTAACGTTTGCAGGTTTTCTTCACTTTCCTCTTCGCTGAGCGGTACTGACTCCACGCCCCTCCGTCCTGCCTCTCACCCTAAATAACCAGCACCCAGGTGGGTATGATGGTCAAACCCGAGTGCTGACCGCGGAAGCTGGGGCTAGGGGAGGGTGATTTGCTAGACCTGGGAGTTGTCAAACCGCAGCCTGCAGGTCAAATCCCGCCCGCCAACCGGTTTTTGTCAAGTTTTATTGGAAAGAAAATGTGTTATATATGTTCAATGGAATGCTACTCAGCCGTAAAAAAGAATGAAATAATGCCATTTGCAGCCACATGGTTGGACCTAGAGATTGTCATATAAGTGAAGTAAGTCAGAGGAAGAAATATTGTATGCTATCACTTACATGGGGAATCTAAAAAAATGATACAAATGAACTTATTTACAAAACAGAAACAGACTCACAGACATAGAAAACAAACTTATGGTTACCCAAGTGGAAAGGGGGGGAGGGATAAATTTGGAGTATGGGATTAAGATGTACACACTACTACATATAAAATAGATAAACAACAAGGACCTACTGTATAGCACAGGGAACTTGTAATAACCCATAACGGAAAAGAATCTGAAAAAGAATACATGTATAACTGAATCACTTTGCTGTACATCTGAAACTAACACAATATTGTAAATCAACTATACTTCAATTAAAAAAAAAAGTTTTATCGGAATGCAGTTTCCCCGTCTTTTCATATACTGTCTGTGGCTGCTTCCAAGCTGCAGCAGGCGAGCTGAGTAGCCGCAACAGGGGCTGCGTGACCAGTCAGAGCCTAAATTCACTCTGGTGCTTCACTGAGAAAGTTTGCTAACCTCTGTGCTGGAGCGAATACTAGCATATTGGCTTCACTGATCACTGTTACATGGCACAACTTCTTTCATGTTCAGGAAACATTTTAGTTTAGCCTTGAACTGTACCTGGCACATAGCGGAAAGTATCTGTGGAATGACTGAATGAACAGATACGCTCCCAGATATTGGAAGGGAGCATGAGAGTTGTCAGACACTAGTTTATAGATGTGTTCCTTCAATGATTCATTTTTCACAAGGTCAGCCGTGCCTAACATTTCTCCGGTGTCTGTGCAAACACAAAGTATGGAGCTTCTTGGGATCCTGATTCAAACTAAACAGAGGTATAAGACGATTGAGGAAATGTGATCACTGTCTAGATCTTTGATGATTTATTAAGCAATTGTTGCTAATATACTTTAGGTGTTGTAATGGTATTTTGTTATGTTTCTTTTCAAAAGGCAGGGAGTCTGGGGCTTCCCTGGTGGCGCAGTGGTTGAGAGTCCGCCTGCCGATGCAGGGGACGCGGGTTCGTGCCCCGGTCCGGGAAGATCCCACATGCCGCGGAGCGGCTGGGCTCGCGAGCCATGGCCGCTGAGCCTGCGCGTCCGGAGCCTGTGCTCTGCAACGGGAGAGGCCACAATAGTGAGAGGCCCACATACCGCAAAAAAAAAAAAAAAAAAAAAAAAAAAAAAGATACATACTGAAGTATTTACAGATGCAATGATGTAATGTCTGATATTCCTTCAAAATAATCCAGAGTGGAAGGGGCAAGGTGGTCCTTACAAGGTGGATGGGCACAGGAGAAACAAAACTGGTCAGGACTTGACGGTTGCTTTAAAGTTGGGTGATGAGTACATGAGCTTTGTTTACAGCCTTCTCTCTACTTTCTATATGTTTGAAATTTTCTGTAATAGAAGCTAAGAAAGGGACTTTCCTGGTGGTGCAGTGGTTAAGACTCCACACTCCCAGTGCAGGGGGCCCGGGTTTGATCCCTGGTCAGGGATCTAGATCCTACATGCATGCCGCAACTAAGAGTTCACATACCGCAACTAAGACCCAGCACAACCAGATAAATAAATAAATAAATATATATTTTTTTTAAAATTATTTTTTTAAAAAAAGGTTTTTGCTAGCAATTTGAGGATGGTACGAGAAGACAGTGCAGTCCCTGCTGGCTGGTCTTCTGTGGACAAGTTATTTGTCCTTGAGTGGAGAACCATCACACATCTGAGCTATCAAGCGTTAACCTAAGTGGGAATTAGTGGAGAAAAAGGTAATGGTGGTTCAGAAGCAGGACCTGTCATGAAGTCGCTGGTCTAGTGTCAACCAGCTGCTGCTCTCTGTCCTCCCGGCCGGAGTTGGGCAGCCATGTCCTCGGTTAGTTACTGGTGGGGTGTCACTGGTAAACTCTAAGCCAGTGGTGTTCTCAGAGCCCATCGCTGCTTTCAGCACTTGCGGTCGAGTCAGGATGGTAACTGACTTGAAGCTGCTTTAGCGAGCGTAGAGGGACGAGACGGTGCCCGAAGGGGCCAGGCTTCGGCATCCCGTAGGCTTGGGTTCAATTCCCAGCGCTGCCACTTACCGGCTGTTACTCTGGGCAAGTAATGTCCCTCTGGGCTTCAGTTTCCCCCTCCGGGAAATGGGGATGGCCTTCTGTGGTTGTTACGTAGATCTGTGTGGACACGGATATAAAGTCCGTGTTGCCGGCTTTGGAGTGATCGCTCAGTCTGTAGACACTGCTATCAGTAACGACCCCATAGATCCACTGAGCCCTCCTTCAGGGCCCAGAGAAAAGGCAGACTGGCCGCCTTCGAGAGACAGACTCATGACGTTGGTATCAGACTCTCCGCCTGGCACGCCCTTCCGAAAGGCAGGTCTTTCGGGCGCTGACCTTTCAGCGGTTAAGGGATTAGGCATCCAGGCTCCCATGCCCGCTCCGGTGGGTAAGTCACAGAAAAGTCTAGAGAAGCTGCTCAGCGGGGGCCTGGGCCTGCAGGTCCGCATGGTGCTCCATGCTCCAGCCACTTTGCTTTCAAAAGCGTAGCTTGAAGACGTGCGTGCCAGCATCCGTGAGCGGGTTTAATGAGAGCTTTTTGTTACACACAGCGAATCCACTAACATCGCTGTGGCCTGAGGTGGGCCAGGCCCGACCCTGTATCTGTCTGGACTTAGTTCCTCCACCAGAACAAAGGAGATCAGAGGACATGGGTGCAAACCCTGCAGGGACCAGTTACTTTTACACAGAGAGAAAGGTGCCCAGAACACAGGCCTAACCCTCCCCAACTTGGGAGAACCCAGGGCGGAGCGTGGAAGCGAGAGAGCAGTCCAGCCCCACTTTGGTGAACGCAGAACTGTTCACCGTGATATGATCGTCTGTGCGTGTAGAAGGTGCAGAAACAGGCCTCTTCGAACTTGGAGGACACAACCTGTACTTTGATCTGAGTTCCTCTGGTTAATTATGCAATTTAAATGCTCACCTGATAAATGCTGTAATCTTCCTTCTAAGAGCATATTATGAGCCATAGTCCTTGGCTGTCCTGTGACTTATATGAAAAGCCTTAACAAATAGACGTATGATGGTAATATTTCTCAGTTATTATATTTAAGCATTGTATTAGAAAAAGCGAGAAGATAAACGTATTTAAAAGTTTGTAAACACCACTTTTGGTGGGCTAACAAAATCTTTTCCCTCTCTGCATGAAAATTTGACCTTTGGTTAACCTTCCAGCTCTCTGGAAACCTGATAAAGGTGGCACATGAACCACGTTATTTTTTTTTCTTTTTCTCTTTTTATTGGGGTGTAGTTGTTTTACAATGTTGTGTTAGTTTCTACTATACATGAAGTGAATTAGAGATCCCCATGCTATACAGCAGGTTCTTATTAGTTATCTATTTTATACATATTAGTGTATATACGTCAATCCCAATCTCCCAATTCATCACACCACCACCCTGCCACTTTCCCCCTTGGTGTCCATCCGTTTGTTCTCTACATCTGTATTTCTGCCTTGCAAACCAATTCATCTGTACCATTTTTCTAGATTCCACATATATGCGTTAATATACGATATTTGTTTTTCTCTTTCTGACTTACTAGCATTGCTTATGGTCAGAAGGACCTCTGGTTGGTAAATAGCACTCCAACCAGGCCAGTCTTAACCACCTGGTAGGAAACCGTATCTGGGGCATTGCTGAGTGAAGGGGTTCTTGGAACTGGGCGTGTCCCTTGTGGGGACTCTGGAAACTCTTCCTGTGGAATTGTGATGAGAGACACCGGCTCTTGTGGTTGAGCCATGGAGCGCCCTGTACCTGCCCGATGTGGGTGTCAGATCCTTGCACCTGAGCTGGCTCCTGCGGGGGGGCAGGCGCGGCCACGTGGACAACTCTGAGGACCCCTCCTTCCACCGACGGCCAGAAACCCCTGGTGCCACTCTGTAGCTCCACTGGGCTTCCTGCCCTGTAGCCTTCCAAGTAAATCTGGTGCCCAGAACAGCCTCTGGTAGTCTGAATGCAATCTCATTGCATATATAAATATATGCATGTGTGTATCATACTAAATATAATTACATGTACAATATACATATTCTGTATATATATGTGATGTACACGTGTATGTATATATATGTATCTACGTATATACATAGACTGATTGACTGATTTCGTTTGTAATTCTATTTCAGCCACCATCGGGCCTCCAGAAGACATCTGGGTGACCCCAGAAGAAGGCTCCCTTATCATCAGCTTTTCTTCTCCCTTTGATGTCCCTGCCTCTGTGGCCTTTTTTTCGTATTATGTCTACTACTGGGAAAAGGCAGGAATCAAACAGGCAAGAGCATTTTTCTTCTTTGTTTTTGATTTTTCATTTCTTTGGAGTTTCTGGATAGCAAGAGAAAGGCTACTTTAAAATGGCCAAGGACACCAGGGTATCCCAGCATCCCCTTAGAGGCTGAGCCTTAACGGTTTTGATCCTCCTCTTCAGGACCTCTGCCTCTACTCACTGTGCTGCGACTCCCCTCCCACCAGACCCATCTGCAGGGGCCTCTCTGCCTGGTATCCCATGGTCCCCATGGTCCGGGTCTAGACTCAGCCGGTGCCCAGGGTGCCTTTGCCACACTCCGGAGTTTGGGGAGCTTCTCTGGGCCTGTTTCTACAGCAATGAATTTACTACTGCAGTCTGCAAGGTTTAACTATATGAATTCTCTGGTTTGAATGGTTTGCAAAGAGGGCAATGTGAATAGGTGAAAAGTCTACTGGAAGGAGAGAGAGTGTTCTAGGGAGAAGGGCCGGTAGGTTTGAAAAGGCTCGGCACATTTGGGGAACTGCACGTGCTCGGATTCTTTAGAAATGCAGGCCACGTGAGGGGCTGGGGCAGGGTAAGGTTGACAAAGGTGGGTCAGACCAAAAGGGGTCTGGTCAGCCCTGGGTAGCACAAGAAAAAACTGATGGCCCTTAATCATCTCCAGTATCTGATTATCCAAGCTACATTTTTTTTCCTCTATTTTTTGGCCACGCCGCGTGGCATGCGGAATCTTAGTTCCCCAACCAGGGATCAGACCCACACCCCCTGCAGTGGAAGCGTGGAGTCGTAACCACTGGACTGCCGGGGAAGTCCCTCCAAGCTACTTTTAATGATGTTTTACTACCTGTGTAAACTTCGTGATTTCCTAAGTTCAACATTATTATAATTTTTTATAAGAATAAGAGCTTGGGCTTCCCTGGTGGCGCAGTGGTTGAGAGTCCGCCTGCCGATGCAGGGGCAGGGGACACGGGTTCGTGCCCCGGTCCGGGAAAATCCCACATGCCGCGGAGCGCCTGGGCCCGTGAGCCATGGCCGCTGAGCCTGCGCGTCCGGAGCCTGTGCTCCGCAACGGGAGAGGCCACAACAGTGAGAGGACCGCGTACCGCAAAAAAAAAAAAAAAAAGAATAAGAGCTTATGTTTATCCAGAGCTTTCTTTGTGTCTGGCACCGGGCCAGGCACTTTAGATACATCATCTCATTTAACCTTTACACCCACCTGCTTCACAGAGAGGGAAACCAAGTGGTTAAGTAACTTGCCCAAAGTCAGCAACTGACAGCAAAGCAGAGGAGACATCTAGCCTCAGGGTCCATGCTCTTAACTGCTGTTTCTCTCCCACACAGTTGATGTTTGCACTTGCTCTTCATTTCTTTTTGGTGAGTGTAAAAACACCGAGGAAGGCAAAACTCACTGAAGAACAGACTCTTAGCAAATAGGGAAGAAAGAAATAATCGTTTCCCAAAATCCCGAGGTCAAGGTCTGGTCAACTGGAATAGAGAAGGCCTGGAAGAATCCAGAAGGCATTCCCCTTTCTCCCTTTCAGCCAGAGCATGTATACTTTGCACTTTCATGAACAAAAGATTCTGGGGCTGAAGTAACTCTGAAAGCCACCTGTATGATCTCCATTCCAGCTGTGAGTCTGTATGTCAGGGGTCCCCAAGACCAACCCCTAGATTTGCTCGAAGGATGCATGGGGACTCAGTGTATAGTTGTACTCAAGGCTGTGATTTATTCCAGAGAAAAGACAAAACAAACTCAGCAAAGGGAAGAGGCACATGGGGCAAAGTCTAGAGGAATCCAGGCATAAGCTTTCCTGAGTCTTCCCCTGGAAGTCACCCAGGGCACACTTAACAACAAGAGTGACGTGACAGCACGTGTGAAATCTTATCTACCAGAGAAGCTCGTTAGAGGCCCAGTAACCAGGGCTTTTATTGGGGGCTGGTCACACAGGCACCCTCTGCCCAACATAGACACCAAAACTCCAGACTCCCAGAGGGAGAGCAGATGTTCAGCATAAAAAGCATTGTTAATACACTAAACCACCCTTATCAGTTAGGGAATGGTGGAAACACTCCTCAAATCCAAGTTCCCAGATGCCAGCCTTGGGTCAACCTTGCAAGCGAGCCTTTCTATGGAGAGCGGTCTCAGGCCTGAATGGTAGCTCTTCTCTGCGGTCTGTGATTCTAACTTTTGGAATAGCTAACTGGCTGCCAAAATAAACTCAAAAAGAATGTTGTCCTTAAAATTGCTTTATGTGGCATCAAGAGTAAAAATTTTTCTCCTCTGCCATGGCAGTCATCATTTCAAATAGGAGGAAGAAAATAAAAAATCATCTCTAATCCTACTATTCAAATATAATATGATCATTTTGTATTTTTAAAAATAAGATCATGGGACTTCCCTGGCCGTCCAGTGGTTAAGACTCCACACTTCCACTGCAGGGGGCGCAGGTTCAATCCCTGGTCGGGGAACTTAGGTCCCGCAGCGTGGCCAAAAAATAAATAAATAATAAGATGATGTTCTATATACTGTTGAAAAATCTGCCTTTTTTCAGTCAACATATATAAGCAGCTTCACCTCCACATTCTGGAGTGTGTGTGATATGCCACCATTTCAAATGGCAATAGTGTATTCTACTGTAGTATCTCAAAATCAGAAAGCAGTCCCGGGTCTTCCCTGGTAGCGCAGTGGTTAAGAATCCACCTGCCAATGCAGGGGACACAGGTTCGATCCCTGGTCCGGGAAGATCCCACATGCATGCCTCGGAGCTACAGAGGCCACACACCGCAACTACTGAAGCCCGCACACCTAGAGCCCGTGCTCCGCAACAGGAGAAGCCACCGCAATGAGAAGCCCGCGCACCGCGCAAAGAGTAGCGCCAGCTCGCCGCAACTAGAGAGAGCCCGCGTGCACAGCAACGAAGACCCACAGCAGCCAAAAAAAAAAAAAAAAAAATGAAAGCAGTCCTTTATGAGAAATCCTATATTGCCGTAATATAGTATTTTTTTTCTCCTTTCCCTGTGGAACAGTGACAGTTTGTCCGAGGTGAGAGTGAGGGGCCATTGACTGACCATGTGGAGGTGACAAGACCCGAGGGAGGGTAGCAGCAGGGAGGGAAGGAGGGGACAGAATCCGCTAAGAATTTGGGACCCAACTCTTTCCTGATGACATAAATCACTCAGATCATTTCGACCAAAACTATAAAAGGAGTCAGCACATTTCAGTGAAAACCAGAAGCAGATCGGGAACCAAAGGAACATTATTTCCTAGAATGACTTTTTTCCTTTATTTGTTGACTAGCTTCAAGTATCTAGATGAGATTAACCATGAAATACAAAATGTTCATTTGAAAGGAGAAAATTTCGTCCTAGAAACTGGGATTTGCTAAATTCCAGCTTTGGACCCTCCGTTGCTGTGATGGGGCTCCGGTCGGGCCCTCGGACCTCACAGCCAGAAACACAGCTCTAATGCCATCAGCATCTTTCTTGACGCTCCTCACCAGTTTTCACATATAAAATTTGTCTGCTCTAAGCATATGTGATACATATAAAATTGGTATTCTGTTTCTTTAGAAACAGAATTACCTTCTTCTTTGGTTATTGTGTTCAGTGTGAATTTGAGGAAACATTGGAGAAGATGGAAGGGGCTTGACCATGTCTATGTGGGTAATTTTCAGGTGTGGTTCTTGGTGTTTTTTACGTAGGTGACACGCCCTTTCAGGAGCAACTTCATCACGTTGAATGATTTAAAACCCTTAAGAGTATACTGTTTCCAAGTCAAGGCAGAACTGTTTTTGGCAAAAGAAAACATCTCTAGACCTGGGCATTTAAGCAACATATCTTGCTCCGAAACCACAGTGGATGGTAATGTATGCTTTCTTAAGTCCTTTCTGAGCTGCGAACAGAGCACTCCTAAATAGTGCAGTCAGGGATTGCTTATTAGGTGCAGGGTGGTGAGAGTGGGGCGACCCAGAGAGAAGGGGCTAGGACAACACTTCACTGTAGACGTAACAAGCTCGTGCTGAAGTCTCCAGTAGCAAGAGCTGCCAGACAGCTAACACTTGCTTTGTTTTAGGATTGCCTTTACTATTAATTAAAGCATACAGGGCTGGGCGGAGGAGGGGCAGTATCCATCCAGTTTACTGGGACATGAACTCTATTTATTGCAGTGGTGGATGAGAAATTACCCGAGGTTTGTATCGTGTGTAGGATGGTCATCTTGTTCACTTTTATGTCACCTCTTTAGCCTCTACCAAGCTTCAACAAGTCATCCTGATCTCTATGGGAACCTTTTTGTTGCTGTCAGTGGTGGTAGGGGCCTGTCTCATCCTGGTCCTGAAATACAGAGGCCTGGTTAAATACTGGTTTCACTCTCCACCAAGCATCCCATCACAAATAGAAGAGGTATGTGTGTACGTATCTAAAAGGGTGACATGTCAGCCTTTCATGCCCCCCTGGTAACACCTAAGAGTAGAGCAGTGGACAAAGCCACGACACAGAGATTTGAGTTAAAAGCAGCGCTTGGTTATTTGTACACCCATGTTCATAGCAGCATTATTCACAATGGCCAAAAGGTAGAAACAACCCAAGTGTCCATCGACAGATCAATGTATAAATAAAATGTGGTGGGAGTTCCCTGGCCGTCCAGTGGTTACGACTCAGCGCTTTCACTGCTCTGGCCTCGGGTTCAATCCCTGGTCGGGGAACTACGATCCTGCAAGCCACAGGTGCAGCCAAAAAAACAAAAGAGAGATGTGGTATATACATATGAATGGAATATTACTCAGCCTTAAAAAGGAAGGGAATTCTGAGACGTGCTACAGCATGGATGAACCTTGAGGACATTATGATAAGGGAAATAAATTAGTCACAAAAAGACAAATACTACATGATTCCACTTATATGAGGTACTTAGAGTATTCACATTCACAGCACCAGAATGTAGAAGAGTGGCTGCCAGGGTCTGGAGGGAGGAAGGAAGTGGGCAGTTAGTGTTTAACGGCGACGGTTTCAGTTTTGCAATATGAAAAATGTTCTGGGGGCTTCCCTGGCGGTCCAGTGGTTAAGACCCCACACTTCCAATGCAGGGGGCCCGGGTTCAATCCCCGGTCAGGGAACTAGATCCCACCTGCTGCAACTAAGACCTGGCACAGCCAAATAAATAAATTAATTAATTAAAAAGTTCTAAAGACAGATGGTGGTGATCATTGCCCAACAATGTGAATAGACTTTACACTACTGAGCTGTACACTTAAAAATGGTTAAGATGGTAAATTGTATGTTATGTGTATTTTACCACAATTAAAAATAAATTTGGGGGGGACTTCCCTGGTGGTCCAGTGGCTAAGACTCGGCGCTCCCAATGCAGGGGGTCAGGGTTTAATCCCTGTTCAGGGACCTAGATCCCACACGCCGCAACGAAGATCCCACATGCGGCAACTAAGACCCGGCACAGCCAAATACATTAATTAATTAATTAGTTAAATAAAGTAAAAAAAAATTTTTTTTTTTAATTTTTTTAATGGCACGAGGTCGGCCAAAATGTGGCCTGGTCTGGCCCGGCCAGGAGATCGGCCACAGTAGGTCCCTCTGGAGACAACACGACAGTCCCAGGCTTTTGGAACCTGGCTGGAGGGGACATGGACCAGTGGGGACAGCAGTCGAGAGCATGAGCTTTGGGTCAGACAGTGTGCAGGCAGGAGGATACTAGAGTAAACACACCCAGAGCCGTGAGTTCAAAGCCTTGCACGCCGAGTACACAGGGGATGTTACTAGTATTTTAAAGGATTTAAGAAAGAAAAGTGGAGTGGGTAGGTCTTATGGAAAGTCTTGTTTTCCTGCCCAGCTCCAGCGACCCCCTGAGGCTCTGCGAGGGAACCAGGCCCTCTGAGGAGACAGCCGAGACATTGTTGGGATCAGAAGCTAGCTGATAGAAGCATATTTAGAACTGTTTGCTTCTGGAGGTTTATCATTCTGCAGTAAGATCAGGGTAAAAGTACTGGAAACAGAACCTTATGTTGTTATATCTAGTCTGTGAAGCCAGAGTGGTGCTTCTAGAAAGAGCTATAGTCACTTGTTTTCCTTCATCTCTCATGAGGTGTTGAAAGTACACAGATATTATGTGAAGCACATGTTAAATTCCCTACTGGAACCTCCATACAAATGCTGCAGGATTCCACTTCTATCAAGAATCTAAACAGAATAATAGTCAAACTCATAGAAGCAGAGAGTAGCACAGTGGTTACCAGGGGCCAGGCGGCAGCGGGGAGCGGGGAGTTACTTTCAAATGGTATAAAGTTTCAGTTTTGCAAGATGAATAAGTTCTGGTTTCTGCTGTACAACATTGTGCCTGTAGGTAGTACTGTGTTGTGCACTTAAAACTGTGTGAAGAAGGTAGAACTCACGTTAGGTGTTCTTACCACACACACACAAAAAACAACCTTCCCTGGTTAATACTGTCACAACGTAACAGCTCTCAACTCAGAATTTTACTTGCATCAATAATTTCTGTCTCGGGCTTCCCTGGTGGCGCAGTGGTTGCGCGTCCGCCTGCCGATGCAGGGGAACCGGGTTCACGCCCCGGTCTGGGAGGATCCCACACGCCGCAGAGCGGCTGGGCCCGTGAGCCGTGGCCGCTGGGCCTGCGCGTCCGGAGCCTGTGCTCCGCAACGGGAGAGGCCACGACAGTGAGAGGCCCGCGTACCGCAAAAAAAAAAAAAAAAACAAATAATTTCTGTCTCGGGACTTCCCTGGTGGTCCAGTGGTTAAGGCTCCGAGCTTCCACTGTAGGGGGCACAGGTTCAGTCCCCTGGTCAGGGAGCTAAGATCCCGCATGCCACGTGGCACAGCCAAAAAATTTTAAAAACAAACAAACAAATAACTCTGTCTCACAGAACTAGCAGCAGGACCCTAGTAAGCGAATTTACTACTAGTTGTTCCTTTGGTGCTTGAATCTAAAACATAAAGTCTTTCGGTTCACTTTTCTGGGAAAGTGTGAAAAGTCTGTATCAAAGGTCACTGAAGTTACATGAGAATAATGAATCAGGTTTCACTTATATTTTTGAGGTTTCACAAGTACGCGTGATCCGTGGTCGTTCGTCTTCTCATCAGCCAGCTCTAAGCTGACTGTATTTCAGTATCTTTCAGCATTTCCAAGAGCCAGGCAGTTGGTTCTTGGTAACTCGGTAATTGATGGCTAAGCCCAGAGCCGAGGCAGGAGGGCCAGGGCAAGTTAAGGCCTGTGGACCAGCACTTTGCCTTGAGGACCTGTGCTTTCTGATTCGCCCAGGGCTGCATAGCGCAGGTCCTCTGCACCCCGTGTGTTGTGTGAAGTAGAACCAACCAGTGGATGGGGTGGCTGAGAAAAATGCTCGTGAACTTTCCCTCTTTGCCCCCATGGTAGTTGAACAAGAGGCTCCATTTCCTCCTTCCCCGAAAAGGTAGAATTCCAGAGGCATTTTAGGATTAATAATCCACAAGCCCTCATCCAGTGCAGCAAGTCAGAACTTGCTTTTTCTGAGTTACGCCCTTTCATGCTTTCAGAGTATTCCCTGGGTTGGCCCTTGGATTCGTGTGAGTTATTGAGATGGGGGGTGAACAGGGGTCCCGGTTTTAGAAGTTGCTTCACTGGTGGACAGAATTGGAAGTTATGCCTGAATGAAATAGGATTATGCCAACTAAAACTAAAGTATGAAGGTTTGGTATTTGGAACTGATAAACAAATTATGATAATGCTGTTCAACCTTTTCAAGTATTTAAAGGATCCAGCTCAGTCCATCTTAGACGCCTTGGACAAGGACAGCTCGTCAAAGGATGATGACTGGGACTCTGTGTCCATCGTGTCGTTTCCAGAGAATGAGCAAGACATTCTCCAAAGCACTTTGAACCAAGGCACCGATCCAAGCCACCAGCCCGTGGAAGGGGGACCCTGAGACAGTGAAGCTGCGGATGTGCCCGTCAGGACTTGATGGAGCCCACTACCCCTTATTGCTGTCATGAAAAGACCCGGGGGTGCCTGGGGAGAGGTCGTGGGTCCCGTGGGAGAGAAAAAGTTACTTTTTTTAAACTAAGAATTTCCTAAATCCTACAAGTTTCTAGACCGATTCTACATACCAAAAAAATTAAGGTTTCTCTTAAACACTAAAAAGGCCGATAATTATTTGTTAGCAAAATGGCTGCGGCACCCCTCTGATACTTTGTACATTGTGGGTGGGGCCAGGCGGTCAGGAGACGGGGTCCTCTCCTGTCTATGGCAAGGAGCTTGGGCCCCTTGGGCAGGTCACCTAAGCTGTCCCAGCCTCTCCCAACAAGGGACACTGAGTGTCCTGGCTTAAAATGTGATTAATCCTGTAAATAGATTCCTATTAATTTAAGGGTCATTTTTTTTTCAAGCTAGAAATAAAAGACTGTATAGTTAACTTTTTAAAAGTCTGTGAAGTTTTTCCTCTTCACCTTCTTTATTTTGGTCTATTTTCACAGTTTCAACCTTTAAAAATGACTATATCTAAATTTTTGTTTTCTTAAATAACACCCAGTAGAGCTACCCAGAGGCCTCGTGGTCACGCAGCAAGAAATTTTGACCTGTGTCACTTGATTCCTTGAAAAGTTAGGAAGGGGATTCTCCGAAGCTGCATCAGCGCCACATTTGTACGTGATATGTCACATGTGTTGAGCAAGGCATGGAAAGAGAATTAGGCAATGGGCAATGGTGGTAGCCGCTGGGCCTGCAAGTCTTCTGACGAGGCAGGTATTGATGGGTTATTTTGTTCAGAGGATATTAATTAAAAATCCATTTATATGGGGGCTTCCCTGGTGGTCCAGTGGTTAAGACTCCACGCTCCCAATGCAGGGGGCCTGGGTTCGATCCCTGGTCAGGGAACGTCATCCCACATGCCGCAACTAAAAGATCCTGCGTGCCACAACTAAGACCCGGCACAGCCAAATAAATAAATAAATAAATAAATAAAAGAAAGAAAACGTATTCTAAAAAAAAAAAAATCCATATATATGACTCTTAACGTTTAGGAAATGGATGCGTCGCTTCACTCTTCCCTTCCAACACACACACACAAAGTGACATATTGCCGTAAGGTTGCTTGAGAAAGAAGCCCCTACTGGCAGCCTAAACTTGACAGTGGGAAGAGGCGATGCTGATAGGAGGTATATGAAGCTTCCAGCACTGGTCGATGGAACCACCTTCTCCGTCTCCTTTGGGGCCCTGTGCCTCTGGTGAGGAATTGGCTCTTGGGCTGACTTTCTAACCAATCGTTGTGCACCCTTCCATCCAGGGTGACAAGAGAGAAAAGGACACCCACTCACCCCAGGCGAGTCCCCTTGTGAGATGTCTATCGATTAGGTGCACCTTGAGCTGGGACAGGTTTGGAGGAAGAGTTGGTAGAGGGAAATGGTAAAGACCTCCCTCAGATCATTTAGGAAATGTAAGATAGAAGAGCTTTCTCTGTTGGGCCACACGAAGCAGCCCAGAGAGGAGAGGAGGACATGTATACAGCAGGAAGAGAACCGGTTAAGAGTTTGAACCCAGCAGAAAGGGGGCAGATCAGCTCTGTTAGGAATAAGCTCTTCTGTGCCACCCTCCATAAAAGGAGGTGCCAGCTAGTCGGGGTCAAGCAGGCTGGCCGTGGGGACCAGATTTTGATAAGGCTGAACTGGGTTCGGGGCAGAATCAGTCCAGTGTCCTGGGGTAGACTGGGGTTCAGGCCCAGAAAGGCCCTTCTTAATTGCAGGCAGCAGCTTCAGTGAGTGACAGACTCAGAGCCCAAGCCCAGGGCCAGCGCTACTTCCAGGTGCCACTCAGGGGCCAAACTCTACAAGGTTATTGCTTTATAGAGGAGGGGCTACACTAACACCCAACTGGGTTCACCAAGCGTCCAGCTGTGCTTCTCCTCTTGGGCCCGCGCCATTCTCTCTCAGTGAGCATTCCCAGGAGGCATGGGGCTGGCCTGTTATCCAGCCCCAGGGAGAAAGGACAGGAATTATTTGAGTAAGTAAGATACTCCTTTTTAATAGTATTTTCCAAAAAGAAACACCTGGTTCTACTTTGTCAAATAAATGACTAAGCAATGGGATTAATACTTATACTAACTCGGGACACTAATTTCTCGTCAAGCTAAGTACATATTCATGTTTGAGCTGGAAACAGTCTATAAATTACCTATAACAGGGCAAACTGCCACCCACATGCCAAATCCAGCCTGCTCCCTGTTTTTGTACAGGGTGTAAGCTAAAAATAGTTTTTACATCTTTAAATGGTTGAAAAAATCAAAAGAAGAATAATATTTCATCACACGTGAAAAGTATATGAAATTTACATTTGAGTGTCCATAAGTAAACTTTTATTGGGACCCAGCGATGCTCATTCATTTCTATATAGCCTATGGCTGCTTTTGCACCGCAAGGCAGAATTGAGTAGTTGCAAGAGATTGTTTTCCTACAAAGCCTAAAATATTTACTACCTGAACCCTTACAGAAAGAGATTGATGACCCCTGATCTGTACAGTGCAGTGTTCACTGTATAGGAGAAAACAGACTCACTTCCATGATTTAGGTTTATACAGTTACAGAAGGTCCCTACAAGACCCCATTTGATACTGAGACTGTTTAATTCAAGGTTTAATTCATATATGGGAGGAGGGGTATTTGATTCTTGCATGTATTCTATAAAGCACATTATGGACTATGTACCCTGGATACAATTTAGGAGTATGAAGATCAATGGAGGAAAGTAGGCCCTACATCAATAATAGGTCACCCAGAGATGATGGGTGAGTTGGATCAAGGACGCTGCTAGCCTATAATGCACGGTTATATGAATTAGAGAAGACACCCATCTTCCAAGACGCTTCGATTTGTGCCACGAATTTTCTTTTTAAGTGAACATACGATCTCCTGCGCCTCACTGTGAATAGCGCCCCCTGGGGGTTCTGCAGCGCTCAGCTTGCAGATTGCAGACAACTTCAGCGCCCTGGGACCGGAAGCTGCTGGGTGGGTGAACCCCTCTTGTTCTGGATGGTGCCAAGGCCAGCAGGGCGAGGAGCTGAGGGACGTGGGGGTGGAGAGGGGAGGCCCCCGGGGGGAGTTGGAGGAGGGATAGGGTCAGAGAAGGGAGACTTTCTCCATATCTGTAGGTCACTGGCTGGTGTACTGTAACTGGAGAAACGGCTGCTGCTCCCTCACCGGAAACTACCAGCGTGGAGAACAGCACAGGTCCTAGCCCGTGATTGGGGCATCTGCCTTTGTGACTTTTATTTCATTTACCATCACTTATCTCTGTCCATAGTGTTTTTTAAAAGTCTGCATAGTCACTAGTTATGCTGCTTTCAACTACTGGGAAACAACCGTATATCCCTAAGGTGCCCCAGGGCCCTCCAGAATAACTTTGCTTTATGCCAGAGAGTCTGTATTTTAGGCGAGAACATCCTAAACCGTCCCAACTGTTTGGTGAGAGTACGAATCCACAAAGGCATCTCCCCGTGGAGCAGTCAGACCTCCCGCTCCTCAGTGTGCACACAGGCTCTCCTAAGAAGCAACAGCTCTCTGATGGGGATACAGTAAAAGTGACCTCTTCCTCCTTGCTTCCAGTTAGTGGTGAGGGAAGATGGCCAGCTGCCTCGGGAGGGCACAGAAGCTAGTCAGAGTGGACACTTGGGGCAGCACTTGGCTCAGGGGAGGGATCTGGTCGGTGCCATTCGCCGACACTCTAGGAAGACTGAGATGCCACCTAAAATTTCGTCCCGATAATGAAATACAGGCAGGAGTGGCTTCTCCAGGCCCCCCATTTATTAAAAAAAAGGGGGGGAGGCAGACCCCCCCAGGGTTTCTTTACGTACATACCCCTGGTTAAAACATAATCACTTGCAAAAGACATTAACTACTTTTCCCTTGTAATTAAATAGTGCTGTGAATAACAATTTATAATAAATATGAATTGGACTTGTTTCATTTTTGCATTCAAGTGAATAGAACTATTTGATATCATCCCTGTAGATAATAAGTGTACCTTTTGTAGGTGAGAGCATGAGAGAAGGCCTAAGCCCTCCAAGAGCTGATGAGTCCACATAGGACTCTGAGGCCCTTGCCAATGGGCAGGTAAAGGGCCTGGCATAAAATCCAATTAATCAATGAAACCGATATGCTTCTTGACTAGCTCCTTTCAGAAGTGTTGCTGTGAACCTTAGTATGACTGTGTGTAACTCCAGCTACCCCAAACACTTCTCAAGTGGCCAGCCCCGTGCTACAACTAAAAGATGAACACAGCACCAACAGTCAGGGCCGTGTGTACGTTTGTATAGGGTGTGCACTGCACAACCCCAGGGGTGCCATTTACATACACAGAATACAAATGTATTTGGTTCCTTTGAGACTCAGAATTTCCTCATGAAAAACTGTCAAAATTAATGGTAAGGTTTCCGTGCTAATTTGCAAAATCAGTTCTAAAACGTATTACACACCAAAAAGCCACTAGTAGACTTTAGATGGTAACATGAATTTCTTTTTACTCTATGTTTTCCAGCGATCTTCTAGAGAATATTCCTTTTCATGATGAAATAACGGGAATTCCCTGGCGGTCCAGTGGTTGGGACTCCGAGCTTCCCCTGCAGGGGGCACGGGTTCGATCGCTGGTCGGGGAACTAAGATCCCGCAAGCCGCAGGGCAGCCAAAATAAATAAATAAAGTAAAATTTGATGAAATAATGTCACAAATTTTGTATAAAATGAAAGCTCAGTGCTCTGGTCCAAGAGACACTGGGATGGAAGCGACTGAAAACAGGCAGATTTCAGGATAAGGTTATATACTCCCCCTCTCCCCCCACATCTGGGTTTTTCTTCAACCAGACAAGAAGCATTTATATATGTAAAGATTATAATTTGTTACACACAAATTGTATATCTCCTCTGTCATATCACAGGGCCACTTTAGTTCAAGTCTACATACTGCTGTTAGTAAAAAGTACAACAAACATGTTCTGTTTGACTTATTAATCAGTCTCTCGCCCTACAAGGTACTTTAATAATTATAAAGAAGAAAAATAGCTACTTTACAGGGGAGATACCTGGTGGACACCACCTTGAGCATCAAGGCAGGCAAAGTTAAAATCACCCGTACTGGGACAGATGTATGCTTGCTTTGGTGTCCTGAAAACATAACCTCTGTGTTATTCCTACACAAACTGTATAACCAGAATCTACTCCTAATGGGACATCAGACAAACCAAAATTGAGGGGCATTCTACACAACAGCCGGTCTGCATTCTTCAAAAATACCTAGTCATGGGCTTCCCTGGTGGCACAGTGGCTAAGAATCCACCTGCCAATGCAGGGGACACAGGTTCGAGCCCTGGTCCGGGAAGATCCCACATGCCACAGAGCAACTAAGCCCGTGAGCCACAACTACTGAAGCCCACGCGCCTAGAGCCTGTGCTCCGCAACAAGAGAAGCCACGACAACGAGAAGCCCACGCACTGCAACGAAGAGTAGACCCTGCTCGCTGCAACTAGAGAAAGCCCACGCACAGCAACGAAGACCCAACACAGCCAAAAATAAAAACAAACAAATAAATAAATTTATTTTTAAAAAAAAAAAGAAAAGAAAACCTAGTCATGAATGACAAAGGTTGAAGTTGTCCAAAGTTAAGAGCCACTAAAGGGCCATGACAACTAAATGCAATGTGTGATCACGGACTGGATTCTGGAACAGAAAAAAACTTATTTTTCTTTACTATAAATCATACTAGTGGGGCACTTGGCAAAATTTGAATGAAGTGCTTAGTGCTGTATCAACGTTAACTTCCTGATTTTGGTATTGTACAGCACTCGTGATTTGGGGAAATATACACGGAACTATTCAAGGGTAAAGAGCCATCCTGTCTGCAGCATATTGTCAAATGTCTCAGAAAAAAAATGGACTAAAGCAAGTGCGGTAAAATGTTAACATTTGGGGAATCTAAAGGTTATACAGGAATTCTCTGAGTTATTTTTGTAACTTTCCTGTAAGTCTGAAGTTATTTCAAAATAAAGTTAGTCAAACTCTACGTTGATAACTTTCATAACAGGAAGTAAATACACTTAGCCTCATACTGAATCCCTTTTTGTCACCTGGACGAGGTGCTCCTAAATCAAAGATCTGGTGATCTCTGCACTGACATAATCCATGGGGGTCTAGAAGGCTTGCCCTGCCACACTGACATGTAGAAATTTAAAATATCCTATTTGCTGCAGCTTAAAGAATTGAAGAGGCATATACTATCATCTAAAAACCCTACGGAGCAGTTTGAATCGTGGCGCGACGAAGCCGTAGGCAGCAGGTTCTCGCTGGGTGTCTGACTAGTCGTTTCTCTGCCTTGCTTGTTTGAGCTTCAGCAGAATTCGAAATGGCTGGCGGCAAGGCTGGGAAGGACTCCAGAAAGGCCAAGACAAAGGCGGTTTCCCGCTCGCAGAGAGGAAATACGGTGGGCCGTATTCATGGACACCTGAAATCTAGGGCGACCAGCCATGGACGTGTGGGCGCAACCGCCGCTGTGTACAGCGCAGCCATTCTGGAGTACCTTACCGTGGAGGTACTTGAATTGGCAGGAAATGCATCAAAAGACTTGAAGGTAAAGCGTGTTAACCCCTCGTCACTTGCAACTTGCTATTCGTGGAGATGAAGAGTTGGACTCTCTCATCAAGACTACGATTGCTGGTGGTGGTGTCATTCCACACATCCGCAAATCTCTGGGAAGAAAGGACAACAGAAGACTGTCTAAAGGATGCCTGGATTCCTTATTATCTCAGGACTCCACATACTCTAACAGCTGTTCAGTGTTGGTGATTCCAGTGGACTGTATCTCTGTGAAAAACACAATTTTGCCTTTTTGTAATTCTGTTTGAGCAAGTTGGAAGTTTAATTAGTTTTCCAATCAACCAAATTTCTGCATTCTAGTCTTAACCATATTTAAATGTTACTGTGGCTTCAAAGAAGCTATTGATTCTGAAGTAGTGGGTTTTGATTGAGATGACTGTTTTTAAAAAACTGTTTGGACTTTAATTGTGATGTAGAAGTTACAGAAACAAACATTGGGTTTTGTACTGACATTATTTCCACTCTGGTGGATAAGCTCAATAAAGGTCATATCACCCCCAAAATAGAATAAAACAAAATAAATTTTAAAAAATTAAAAAATAAAAATTAAAACCCTATGTAAAATGACTTAAGCTGTGTTAAATCTGCTACAAAAAAAAAAAAAAAGTACTGGCAGGTTCAAAACAAAAACCAACCAACTCCAGATTCTTTTTAAGGTGGCACGCCACCTTGTGACAAAAGGCCAAAAAGCCATCAAATAGGAAAGGAAAAACCACTGCAGGCAAAGCCACTAGGGAAAGAAGGACCCAGCTTTATTGATCACTTACTGTTTCCAGGCACCACGAGGCATTCCCTCATGTTAATTCTCAAACCACACTTACAGAAAGACAAACAGCCTCGGGGTCACATAGCTAATAAATAGCAGTGGTAGAATTAGGAAAAAGCAAATCAACCTAAATTTCTAGTCCCCCAAGAATCCCAGCTCCAACACCAGAAATCTCCAGTAAAAATGCAACTGGAAATACTCTTCCTCCTCTCTCCATCCTCATCTTTTCTATTCTGCATGTCAGGCTGGCTACTGGCTTTTCCCAAGATCACAACATCCACACCTAAGTTTCCCTCTCCTTTTAATTCCCTGCATTCTATCTATTCTTCTAAAGTCACCAGAGCAGCAGTTTCCCCAAATTTTATTTCTCAACATGTTCCAGGAGATAAATTTCCAGGACTCAAGGATGGAAAACACCATAGAATTGACACTTCCTTCCTAAAAACATACAAGACATAGTGTATAAAAAGCTCTAAGAGGGACTTCCCTGGTGGCGCAGTGGTTAAGAATCCGCCTGCTGATGCAGGGGACACGGGTTCAAGCCCTGGTCCGGGAAGATCCCACATGCCGCAGGGCAACTAAGCCCGCGCGCCACAACTACTGAGCCTGCGCTCTGGAGCCCACAAGCCACAACTACTGAGCCCGCGGGCCACAACTACCGAAGCCTGCACGCCTAGAGCCCGCCCACCGCAACGAAGAGTAGCCCCCACTCTCCGCAACTAGAGAAAACCCATGTACAGCAAAGAAGACCCAACGCAGCCAAAAATAAGTAAATAAATAAATTTTTTTAAAAAAGAAAGCTCTAAGAAAAAGACTTTACAGGGAAAAAAAATGTTTTAACCTAGTTCAGCCGAGGGTCTCCCAAGGTTCTCTGACCAGCGCACACTTTTTCCTAAAGCAACACCAAGGTTCTAGGGCTGCTCGGGAAATGCTGACTGTGAGAAGAGCAGGACTTCGCCCTCAGGAAGAAGGGGCCTGAGCTGTAATCCCGATCCATGGGCAAGTCACTTCACCTCTCCAGATAAAAGTTCCTACCTCCAACTGTGAGGATGGAATGAGACAATACACAGCACATAGAAAGTTCTCGATACAAGTTAGCAATCAGCATTGAGCAGAAAAATGACATGACGAAATAGGGCCCCCCAGTGGGAAGATTTAGCTGATGGCAGAGTATTAAATGAGGAAAGAAATGATGGACCATGATAGGAAAGATGATGAAAGGAAGATAAAGGATGCTAAAGGAAGATAAGGTCAATCAGAGTTCTTTATAAACTGTGGTCAAACTTCATTATTTGCAAGTTCACTTACTTGATAAAACATTTATTTGTAACTCCCAAGTCAATACTCATGGCACGCCCTGGTCATTTTCGGACATGCTTCGAGTGGTAATTGAGGTCGCCTGACCCACAGATTCCCAGCTGAGGTGGAACGAGATGAAGCTCTGACTTCTTGTTTCAGCTCTCATGCTGTAATGTGTCCTTTCCACAGCCTATTTTGTGCCACTTTTTCACGTTTTTATGTCTTGTTACTGATTTCACTGTGTAAGATGACCCCCAAGACTGGAATGGGCCTTAAGGAAAAAATGCATGAGTTAGAAGCTTCCTTCAGGCCTAAGTTATAGTGCTGCTTTGAGCTCAAGCTTATGAATCAACTATATTAAACAAGGTTTGTTTTTTTTTTTTTTTACTAGTTATCCAATACACAGTTATATTCAAGTGTCTCCAATTGTTCCAATAATATCCTCTGTAGTTTGGGGGGGTTTCTTGTTTTGTTTTTTTGTTTTTGTTTTTGTTTAATACATCTTTATTGGAGTATAATTGCTTCACAATACCGTGTTAGTTTCTGTTGCACAACAAAGCGAATCAGCCATACGCATACACATGTCCCCATATCCCCTCCCTCTTGAGCCTCCCTCCCACCCTCCCTATCCCACCCCTCTAGGTGGGCACAAAGCA
>NC_041221.1:4438453-4439021 GCF_002837175.3 Physeter macrocephalus
CCCTATCCCACCCCTCTAGGTCATCGCAAAGCACAGAAACAGATCTCCCTGTGCTATGCTGCTGCTTTCCACCAGCCAACTATTTTACATTCGGTAGTGTGTACGTCAATGCTACTCTCACTTCACCCCAGCCTCGCCCTCCCACCCCATATCATCAAGTCCATTCTCTATGTCTACCTCTTTATTCCTGCCCTGCAAGTAGGTTCATCAGTACCATTTTTTTTAAGATTCCATATATATGCATTAGCATATGGTATTTGTTTTTCTGTTTCTGACTTACTTCACTCTGTATGACAGACTCTAGGTCCATCCACCTCACTACAAATAACTCAATTTTGTTGCTTTTTATGGCTGAGTAATATTCCATTGTATAAATGTGCCACATCGTCTTTATCCATTCATCTGTCGATGGACATTTAGGTTGGTTCCATGACCTGGCTATTGTAAATAGTGCTGCAATGACATTGTGGTGCATGTCTCTTTTTGAATTATGGTTTTCCAAGGGTATATGCCAGGTAGTGGGATTGCTGGGTCATATGGTAGTTCTATTTTTAGTTTTTTAAGGAAC
>NC_041221.1:4439751-4441014 GCF_002837175.3 Physeter macrocephalus
CTCTAGGAGGTGGGTCAAAAAGATCTTGCTGTGGTTTATGTCAAAGAGTGTTTTTCCTATGTTTTCCTCTAAAAGTTTTATAGTGTCTGGTCTTACATTTAAGTCTAATCCATTTGGAGTTTATTTTTGTGTGTGGTGTTAGGTAGTGTTCTAATTTCATTCTTTTACATGTAGCTGTCCTGTTTTCCCAGCACAACTTATTGAAGAGGCTGTCTTTTCTCCATTGTATGTTCTTGCCTCTTTTGCCATAAATTAGGTGTCCATATGTGCGTGGGTTTATCTCTGGGCATTCTATACGATACCATTGATCTATTTCTGTTTTTGTGCCAGTACCGTATTGTCTCGATTACTGTAGCTCTGTGGTATTGTTTGAAGTCGGGGAGCCTGATTCCTCCAACTCCATTTTTCTTTCTCAAGATTGCTTTGGCTATTCGGGGTCTTTTGTGTTTCCATACGAATTGAAAGATTTTTTTTGTTCTAATTCTGTGAAGAATGCCATTGGTAGTTTGATAGGGATTGCATTGAATCTGCAGATTGCTTTGGGCAGTATAGTCATTTTCACAATATTGATTCTTCCAATCCAATATTTCTGATTTTTCGTTGTTGGTGTATAGGAATGCCAGAGATTTCTGTGCATTGATCTTGTATTCTGCAACCTTACCAAATTCATTGATTAGTTCTAGTAGTTTTCTGGTGGCATCTTTAGGATTTTCTGTGTATATTACCGTGTCATCGGCAAATAATGACAGTTTGACTACGTCTCTTCCAATTTGTATTCCTTTTATTTCTGTTTCTTCTCTGATTGCCATGGCTAGTCTGCAGTGTCAGTTGTGATTTCTCCTTATTCGTTTCTAATTTTATTGATTTGCGTCCTCTCCCTTTTTTTCTTGATGAGTCTGGCTAATGGTTTATCAATTTTGTTTATCTTCTCAAAGAACCAGCTTTTAGTTTATTAATCTTTGCTACTGTTTTCTTCATTTCTATTTCATTTATTTCTGCTCTGATCTTTATGATTTCTTTCCTTCTAATGACTTTAGGTTTTCTTTGTTCTTCTTTCTCTAGTTGTTTTAAGTGTAAAGTTAGATTGTTTAGTTGAGATTTTTCTTGTTTCTTGAGGTGAGATTGAATTGCTATAAACTTCATTCAGGATTTTGTTCAGGATTTTTGCATCTATGTTCAGCAGTGGTATTGGTCTATAATTTTCTTTTTTTGTGATATCTTTTTCTGGTTTTGGTATCAGGGTGATAGTGGCTTCGTAGAATG
>NC_041221.1:4442108-4442384 GCF_002837175.3 Physeter macrocephalus
GTTTCTATGTATTTTTTAATTTCTTCTTTGATTTCTTCAGTGATCTCTTGGTTATTTAGTAGTGCAGTTTAGCCTCCATGTATTGTGTTTTTTAGTTTTTTTCCTGTAATTGATTTCCAATCTCATAGCGTTGTAGTCAGAAAAGATGCTTGATACGATTTCAATTTTCTTAAATTTTCCGAGGCTTGATTTGTGACCCAAGATATGATCTATCCTAGAGAATGTTCCATGTGCACTTGAGAAGAAAGTGTATTCTACCACTTTTGGGTGGAATGT
>NC_041221.1:4442946-4443184 GCF_002837175.3 Physeter macrocephalus
ACTATTATTGTGTTACTGTCAATTTCTCCTTTCATGGTTGTTAGCATTTGCCTTATGTATTGAGGTGCTCCTATGTTGGGTGCATAAACATTTATAATTGTTATATCTTCTTCTCGCATTGATCCTTTGATCATTATGAAGTGTCCCTCCTTATCTCTTGTAACAGTCTTTATTTTAAAGTCTATTTTATCTGATACAAGTATTGCTACTCCAGCTTTCTTTTTATTTCCATTTGCAT
>NC_041221.1:4443494-4485040 GCF_002837175.3 Physeter macrocephalus
AACATTTCTTGTATTTTCTCAGTCCACGCTTCCAGTCTATTTCCAAGATTCTGGATCATCTTTACTATCATTACTCTGAATTCTTTTTCAGGTAGATTGCCTATTTCCTCTTCATTTGATCTTGTAGGTTTTTACCTTGCTCCTTCATCTGTGACACTTTTTTTTGCCATCTCAATTTTTTTTTTAATGTGTGGGATTGTGTTCCTGTCTTACTGGTTGTTTGGCCTGAGGCTTCCAACACTGGGGTTTGTAGGCTATTGGGTAGAGCTGGGTCTTGGTGCTGAGATGAGGAACTCCATGAGACCTCATTCCAGTGAATATTCCCTCGGGTCTGAGGTTCTCTGTTAGTCCAGTGGTTTGGACTCGGAGCTCCCATTGCAGGAGCTTAGGCCTGACCCTGGGCTCATGAACCAAGATCCCGCAAGCCACCTGGGGCAGCAAAAAAACGAAGTAAAAAATAAAATAGACTAGGAAACTAACAGATATTTTAGGAAGAATATAAAAATAAAAATATAGACGAATCAACAACCAGAAGGTATATCAGTACTACAATAGTAAAAAAAGAGGCGGGAAAAGAAAAAAAAAAAAACAACGGGGGAAAAGGCTTTGGCTGTGGAGGGCGGGGCATAAGCAAGGGCGAAGTTTTGGCGGTGGGCGGGGCAAATCCTCAGGACCCACAGGGCTGGAAAAGGCCCTGGGGGATGGGGGGCGTGGGGCTTAGGCTCAGGGAACAGAAGGGGCCCAGGCATGCCCCCCACCCCTGGTCTCAGATGGCGGGGGACCTCACCTGGGAGCCCAGCAAGCTTTCTGGGCCCGAGTGGGCGGGGCAATCGCCCTCTGCTCCTCTCCTGCTCCTCCTGGAGGGCCCCGCCCCTCTGCCTCTCCTTAACTCCCCTAGGCCTCATTCCTATGCCCCCAGGACCAATGCAGCCAGGGGGAGCAGGGGGGGGGGGGGGCTTGGAGGGCAGGGGACCAGCCTGGGAGCTCAGCAGGCTCCCTGGACCTGAGTGGGTGGGGCAAACACCCTCCACTCCTCCCAGAGGGTCCCTCCTGCCTGCCTCTCCTGAACTCCCCGGCCTCAAGGGCGTGGATCCTGTCTGGCCTCCACTTCTCCTCCTCCTTCTGTCCCCCCACGTCCTATCAGTTCACTTGGGAGTTCCTCCCATCTCCTTGGGCATCAGGGTCCCCCACCAGCGGCCGGCAGGCACCCTAGTTGTGGGGAGATGCTAATTCGGCATCTTCCCACACCGCCATCTTGACTCTGCCCCAGGAGACCTTTATATTAAGGGAATCACATGTATCTTTAAATGATTACAAAGGACTCTATTCTAACTTACAATGTCTGATAGGAGTGGATACTAACATTATCTTTTTTTTCTTTAATGAGGAAACAAACAGGGAAATTAAGTGATTTGCTCACAATTAAAAAACAAATTCGTGACAGAGTCAAAAATAGAAAAAAAAAGCCACCACGCCTTCTGGACGGCCTTCATTAGCCTTCACATTAGCATTTCACAAATCTAAGTATAATATAGTTCTCCTGCGAATTTCCTGCTGGTCCAGTGGTTAGGACTCCGTGCTTTCACTGCCGAGGGCCCAGGTTCGAATCCTGGTCACGGAGCTCGGATCCCACAAGCCGCATGGCATGCTCCACCCCCCAGATATAGATATATATATATATATACATATTTCTCTTTATTTTATAAGGGAAACTGCTTCTTTGACCAGGTCCACTTGAGTAACTGCAAAATGAACAGCCAACCCCGTTTTACAGTTCATTTTCTCCAACAGATTTAACAATACTAGAATGTGTGAGAAGTAATATTTATTGCAAGAGGTTAGAAGGGAGTGGAAACAAGTAATCAGTCTTAAAATTTGTTGGAAGCAAGACAGTTTTTTTGAGGAAAAAACAACAAAGAAAGAAGTAATTAATCAAGATGGTATCTAGACAAAGGCACAGCATTCCACAACTGCTTCATACTCTGTGCACAGTAAATCCTCAGAGAGGAGAGACATTAAGCAAAATAAGGCTTATATTAGAAGCTGCATATAATACCACTGATATTATTCTGTCTTACAACAAAAGGCTCTAGAAAAATCCCTCTGGAGGAAAAAAGTGCAACACAAAACCTGTATAACAAAGGAAAGCAAAAGTAGAAATAAAGACCCAACTATCCCTCTGAAATCTCTCACGGGAATATACTCAGTGCAAATACAGTATTTCAAACTCAGCAAAAGAAGTTTTTGACTGGAGTAAGAACTTTCAGGTTAAAGACGTATTCTGCAAGAAGAGTTCACCTAAAGCTTGAGAGCTAGAGCAAAAAGAGACTTGCAGTCAGTAACTAGGTGGATGAAACACCGAATTTTTCACTAGGTCATAATAATCCCCTTTGGGAAGAAGTGCTTTATCTTGAAACTAATTATTCCACTTTTTGTTATATGGTTCATGCTTTTAAGCTGCAGTTGTCTCAAACTTGCTTGATATAGAATTTTGTAATGTCAGATAATAGTAGGCTGTCAAAAGAGAACCATTTAAGCTGCTTTTGTAAGAAGCATGTTGCTGAGCTGCCTTACAGTCTCTTCACATCAACCATATAAAACTGAGCTTATCTGATCATGTATTAACCCTTCTCAAATAAAGTCATATGAGAGGAATTGTTTTTAAAAGAGGCTTTCAAACTAGTCCTTCAGGCATTTTAAAAAATCTTCATATAAAAGTCCACTTTATACATAAGAGCAAACATTTTTCCTTTTAAAAAAATCTCATTTTTAAGCCAAAATAAATTACAACTTGCTGAAATACCTTTTTTAATGGCTCAGTGCTTATTTCAGATATATGGAGCTGTATTTTTTGCACATTTTGAAAATTAGAGATACTGAGACAAAGTAGTTAACTCTACAATTAGATGATGATACAACCCTGGCTCAGGGAACAGATTAAGCTTTAAGTCTTCAAGAATAAAAAAATTGACACAGATCATCTCATCTATATAGTCTTATACTATGTACATATTAACAATCTATTCAATGAAAAAAAAAGGACAGAAATTTCATAAAACTATTTCAAAACTCAGAGCATAAAAGTGTAAAGAAACAAAACATTTAATGTACAATCTATTCCATTTGGCAATGTGTAAATTATATTGAGATAAAAACTTATCTACAAATAGAATATAACAAAAGGAAAATGTGATTTGAGAAGAGATCTCAGGTCCATAGCTCTTCAGTTCTTCCAAATTTATAGATCAGAGTGCTAGAAAGATATTAAAATAAATCATGAGGTAAAATCACATAGAAATGCAAAAGAGAATTTATTTTCTAAATATGCTTTGATGGGTACCTCACTGATCCCTTTGTATCAATTTGTAAAATTAAAGATTGTGGTGGTGTTGGTCTGAATTTGCTTGTTTTATAAAGCAGTTTGTTGACCTTGATGGTTGAGCTTAATTAAATATCTTTTCTTAAAGCCTGAAGTTACTAGATAGGTCACTTGTAAGGAAAGGGGGCATTTCTCATAGTAGCCGGCATGAGGGTCACTCAAATCTCTACCATCCTACAATGTCTGAGCTACAAACACTGAAAACATTCTAACACACCATGTTGAAATTCTTCGTTCATTTAACAAATAATTACTGTACAGAGTACTGGCTGGGGACCAGGCACCTAGCTAAGCACTGGGAATATGACTGTGAGTCAAAACAAGACAAATGTGCTCACTAATGGGAGA
This sequence comes from Physeter macrocephalus, assembly GCF_002837175.3. NCBI lineage: Eukaryota > Metazoa > Chordata > Mammalia > Artiodactyla > Physeteridae > Physeter > Physeter macrocephalus. The sequence continues at coordinate 4,447,222 of NC_041221.1, forward strand.
CAATCAAATACCAACTCAATGACACACATGGTACCAAGAGAGGGAAATATAAGGATCTGACCTAGTTAGAGGTCAAGAAGGTTTTCCTGAGGAAGTAGTGACTGAACTGAGATCTAAAAGAAGAGTGGGAATTATCTCAGCAAGGTATAAGGGAAGAAGAAGCGGGGCAGAGAGATGGGACACTCTGGCAACGTGAGTTTGAGTTGTGGGTACGCTGGAGGTGGCAGATTTGAAATGTCAGCCACCCAAGAGGGGATAAGTAAGAATCTGGATATGTGGTTTAGACATGGAGATAGACATCTGTGACTCACTGGCATATAGGCAATAACTGAAGTCCCAAGCAAAAAGGACCTCACCTAGAGAAAGAACAAGTTGAGAAGAGGCTTAGAAGAGAAGCTTAAGAAACTTCAAAAGTTAGCGGCCAGAGAGTGGAGGATCAGCCTGCAAAGGAAACAGAGGAAGACTGGCCGGAGAAGTAGGAGTGCACTCTGGTGCTTAGAAAAGGCCTGGCACACAGGAAGCACACAGCTGGCTGGATAACTTGCTGGCCTCTGGGCAGAGCGCATCGCTGATGCAGCAGTCACTGCCCATGTGAGCACGGGCCTTTACACATACAAGGTTTCTGTTCATCCAACTGTCATTTATATAGACTCCTCTACCACTATAAAGGGCTGAATCTGAATTTAAATTTGATCTCTCAACAGTGCCTAAGGTGTCTTCATGAAAATTCACTGTATTCCCAGAAAGCTGTCAGTCACATGCCAAGAAATACAATCACAAGACAGCAGAAATTGTCGAACATCTTTCAAAACCAAGAGTGTCCAGGCCACAGTGCAATGAGGGAACCCAGGCAGGGCACAGTGGTCTCCCTGAGTTGAGGAAACAGAGTTGAGAGTTCAGGGAGGCCAAGCGGCTGGAGTGTGCAAGGCGGGGTCCAGAGAGCTAGAGAGGGGGAGCCTAGGAGTTCGGTAGGGGGTTCCCCTTGAGGCTTCTGCCGAGTGCTGACAGCAGATGAATGTGAGGAAACTACCCAAGAAAAGGGCAGGAATCACTGGAAAGAACAATTCCCAAAGCTCCCACAGGGCTGGGAAGACTTCAGAATCTCATAGCAGAGTGGAAAACCTCAGACTACATGGAGAATCAGGAAGAATACTCAAAAGTGTACTGCCTTAGTAAGGGGGACATATTAATTCCAGACTAAATCTGCTTTGGTCCTGCCTAACGAAGCTTAAAAGCAAGACTCGTGGGGCTTCCCTGGTGGCGCGGTGGTTGAGAGTCCGCCTGCCGATGCAGGGGACACGGGTTCATGCCCCGGTCCGGGAAGATCCCACATGCCGCAGAGTGGCTGGGTCCGTGAGCCACGGCCGCTGGGCCTGCACGTCTGGAGCCTGTGCTCCGCAACAGGAGAGACCACAGCAGTGAGAGGCCCGCGTACAGCAAAAAAAAAAAAAAAAAAAAAAAAAAAAAAAAAAAGATATAACAATCTTTAACTATCCCAAATGAAATACAGAGAGAAAACAAGAAAAGAGAATACCTGATGGAGCGATGGGGTAAGAGTAGGGGTGGAGAGGTAGGGCAAAAAAAAACATGAAAAGAACTAAGCACCAGTGAGCTGTGGGATGACTTCCCACAGCCTAATATACATGTAATTGGAAGCCAGAAGGGCAGGGTGGACAGAAAAAAATATCTGAAGAAATAATGTCTGAAAATATTCCCAATTTGATGAAAACTATAAATCCACAGATCCAAGAAACTCAATGAACCCTAAACAGAAGAAGTATGAAGAAAACTACACCACAGCACATCATAATCAAATTGCTTAAAATCAATGACAAAAACAAACTTCTTCAAGGCTTAGATCTTAATGCTTTTGTGAGAGGGGTATGGGGTAAGGGATGTAATTTTATAAATGATGCCTAAAATACCTATCTTTATACTAAAAGACATTTCTTTCTGGAAAGCAAAGGCTACAGGGCTTCATTTTGGAAGCTTTTTAGAAGATTGCCCCTAAAAAATACTTTTGATATTATTTTATTTTATTTTAATTTTTTTTGTGGTATGCGGACCTCTCACTGTTGTGGCCTCTCCTGTTGCGGAGCACAGGCTCTGTACGCACAGGCTCAGTGGCCATGGCTCACGGGCCCAGCCGCTCCGCGGCATGTGGGATCTTTCCGGACCAGGGCACGAACCCGTGTCCCCTGCATCGGCAGGTGGATTCTCAACCACTGCGCCACCAGGGAAGCCCAATTTTTATACTTACTTTAAGTTATATTAAAAACTTAATACAAAATCCAATTCACCAACCAGGTTTTCTATGCAACATGCATAGTATGTATTAATTCTAATTTCTTTTTTTCTTATTTTATTAAAGGTACATGATGTGGTTTCTTAACAAAACACAGGCTATGGAAGCAGCAGTCTGGGTTCAAATCCCTGTTCTGCGTTTGCTAGCTAAGCGGCCTTAAGTAAGCTCTGAGTCTTATTTCCTCATCTATAAAATGGGAGCACCACCTGTTTTACATATTTAAGATAATTAAGTGGGAATTTAAAAGGTAACATATATAAAGCATCTAGCTGAGGTCTTGGCACATAGCAGGGCCCTTAATTAAATGGCTTGTGTACGCTTTTATGCAATAGTAGAATTTTCACCTTTTAAAAGAAGTTCTATACATTGTAACTAACCAAGAGATTTATACATGTTCCAGTGCCTATGCTGCTCTTATAATAAAGATGATGTTTCTGTAAATGTTATAGGTGTCTAGTTAAAAAATTAGGCAACTTACCTAAAAAATATAAGTGCATTTTGAAAAAACACAGCTAGTCCTGGATAAACATCAGTATCTGCACACACAAAGTAAAACAGATCAGATAATTACAAAAGGCAAATGGCAGTAACAAAGTATTCATGCCACTCATAATGACATGCTCTGTATATTATAAAACACTACTATTATTCATTAACTCTAAGAAATCCACAATGAAATTTAAGTAAGAAAATGACAATCTCATTCTCCCAAAACAAAGGATTACTCTCACTCTGGATAAAAGACAATGAAATTATTAGGTTTTCTTTTGTCTAAAGTAGTTGCTATGGTTCTAGCTGCATCGGAACTGCCGAGGAAGCAGCAGCTCATCCCTTCATTTCCTATGGCCAATACAGAAACACACAATGTTAGAAAGATACAAATTAAATTTTTGATGATGTAACAGTATGTTCATTTTATTTTCTTTCATGAATTCAGGAGTTTTATTGCACAAATCTGACATATATAAAAAGAATCATTATAATTCATCATCATATTCTCCTGGAGAAAACAGTCACTATCTTCATAGGAAGGAAAAAGAAAAATTTGGAAATTACTCAAATTTTTGTGGATATTTAACTTCTATAAAACTATCAATGTTGATTAAAAATACTAGTTGGGATGAAGAAATATTCAATTTGTAGCCTTTGATATCATAGCAAACAATACAGCTGCATGGTTAAAAGCCCCAAGTTTGAGCCATACCCCTGGATTTGAATCCTAACTCTACCATTGACTAAATGTATGACCATGGGCAAATTATTTAACCTCATTATGCCTTATTTTCCTCATCTGTAAAATGGGCATTGTAACAGCACCTGCCCCACAGAGTGTGAGATGTGGACTATTCATAGTGCTCAGAACAGTTTCTGGCTCATAAAGTGCTATATAAATGTTAGCTGCTGCTATGATTATTAACAGTTCCAGAAAAATCTGTACAGTAGAAGATTTGAAATATGTGTTAGAAATGCTCTCTGAAGTCAGTTTACAAACTAAAAAGTATATGTAACGAGCAACGCTGTAGAAATATGAAGATGAGATCCATAATTGAGAAATTTCTCAGTATGTACTAGTTCTTTAAAGATTAAGATACGACCACTGAGGGAATTCCCTGGGTCTAGTGGTTAGGACTCTGCACTCTCACTACCAAGGGCACAGGTTCCATCCCTGGTTGGGGAACCAAGATCCCCTAAGCTGCGTGGCACAGCCCCCCCAAAAAAGAAAGAAAGTAAAAAAAGTACTTTCCCTCAAATAAGCTTCATACTAGAACTGTGTGCTCCAGATTATTTTAATTAACTAAAATAACACATTTTAGAGTAGTATTAATTAAACATTAGGCAACCACTGTCCTCTTGTACTGACCTATTTTGTGCAAAATGAAAGACAAAGGTATTCCCAAATCTTATACTGATCAATCTATGATACTTAAGGGATCCTATCAAGATATTAAAAGGTCAGCTGTGGGTCAGGACAAGATGTGACAGTTAAGCAGAGTGACGAAGAGATTCCAAAGATAGAGGCATCAGAAGATGAATAAACTGTTATCTGAAACTTATTCCTGTCTTTGGAGTGAAGGGAGAGAGCCAGTGAAAGAGGTTCTTCTGATGCTTCCAGAAGCACATGCTAAGACTGGGTCCTGCTTTTCAAAACTTCTCGCCATCCCCGTAATGAAAAGCTATGGTGACTGGAACAGTCACAAAACTCAGAATGGTATACTAAGAGCTCACTCCATTGCATCAACAGTTTCAACATGAAGGCTACATACGTCTTCAGTCTTGCACTTAAAAAACTCCTCTTGTGAACTGGCAGTGCTTCTCAGCACCTCTGCCCCCTAAAAAATAAAGATAAAAACAAAAAACAAAAAAAACTCCCCTTGTACCTATGAATAAAAAATTAGAGGCTGGGGTTGGAGAGAAGATGTATCAGTGGACAGAAAGATACTGGGGTCCACAACGCCTTATCTTGAAATCCTTGGGGCAAGGTATGCTTTGGAGCTCAGGAATTTTCAGATTTAAAAATGGTAACACAGGGGGACTTCCCTGGTGGCTCAGTGGTTAAGAATCCACCTGCCAATGCAGGGGACACGGGTTTGAGCCCTGCTCTGGGAAGATCCCACATGCCGCGGAGCAACTAAGCCCATGCGCCACAACTACTGAGCCTGAGCTCTAGAGCCCGCGAGCCACAACTACTGAGCCCACGTGCCACAATTACTGAAGCCCACGCACCTAGATCCCGCGCTCTGCAACAAGAGAAGCCACAGCAATGAGAAGCCTGCGCACCGCAATGAAGAGTAGCCCCCGCACCCTGCAACTAGAGGAAGCCCACGCACAGCAACAAAGACCCAACGCAGCCAAAAATAAATAAATTTATTAAAAAAAGGAAAAACGGTAACGCAAGGCATAATATTACATAGTACCCCCAACTATGTTTGGGCCAGCATCCCACAATCAAATACAACCACATTCCTCTAATAAAACATTTGAATATTTATTAAATGAAATAAAGACTATAATGAGCCCTGGATCATTAGGTCAGGTTTTGCTGCCAAACTGGTTATGAAAAATCTGACCTTCAGCACTTTTGTGGATTTTAGAATTGTGTATAAGGGGCTGTAGCCCTGTACAGATTTCTCACTTTTACCACTACAACCCTCGGTAAAAGGCCTCTGGTATAGAGCCTGGCTATCTGGGGTAAGGAAGGAAATCAGAACCTCTAGAGATAGCTGAGAGTACCTGGTCTTGTCAGTGGCTTGGATTTCCTAACGAGGCTATCCCACTGCACTAAATGATCCCCCTGAGAAGTTTTATTAAATAATTTATATCTTTAAACAGAGTCTTATCTTCAAGCTAACTGAATTATTAAACTAAATTTTACTCCACGGGGAGTTAACAGACTAAGCCAAATATAAAGGACATATCTGAATCCTTCCTATGAAATAAAAGAGGAATAAATACTTACTTTGGGTAACATATGCACCAAAAAGAATCCACATAGAAGCAATAAGTGACCCAAACATCAACATGAAACCAATGAAGAGCCAAACTCGAGCACCTGTGTGAAAAATAGGCTTTATGATTTTGCTCATTTCTACAGCTCTATGCCTTAGGAATACATAACACTAGAACACTGTTCATCTAATATATGCTATGCCTATCAAAGACAGTCACGTATTTATATACACCTGCTAAAACAATTAACTGAATGAAGATTGAAAAAAAGAAACTAAAACTTAAAGGTGTTAAGCGATACTTGCAAAGGGAAAAAGGGTAAGTTACCATTCTACTGGCTAGAGAAACTAACAGCTGAGTAAACTAAAGTAGGCAAGCTTCAGAAGTAATTATTTGACTAAACTGATTAATTAAACCCTAACTGAAAAATTACCGTGTTGTATATATTATCAAAGTAATTGCTCTATTAGAAATAGCAAATGTATTTCAGATAGTCATTACCACACAGGAATGAGAGACTGCAAATGAATAAGGACCATATGACCTCTTTTCATCAACGTTAATAATATCATGGTACTACTCAACATGGTACTAAGAGCAGCCATATATTCAATCTCTCTTATTCAGCCAAACTGTACCACATACCCTTGAAAAGTTCAAGGACAAAAGCATCTCTTCAACCCCCTACTGTATAGAATTTTAGAAGTTATATAACAGAATCTCAATAAAGTGATCATCTGGACACCTGAGTAGATTCAATACATTTTTAGGAAAGCAAGTTAGCATTTGTGCCAGACCCTGATCACAGGTATATTGACAGCCTGTCACCCTATGGAAGGGGAATATAGCTCCCCTGAAGTGAAAATAAAATCCAAGCCAATTTCCATAACAGAAAGCTACATTTGCCTCAATTTCAGATATTCTGTTACTAACTGAACAGAAATTCATATATTTTAGACACCAGATATGCAGGAAGCTCAAAGCTCAGCATGGGTAGAACAGCTGATATTTGAGAGAAATGGGTCCCTAGGTTATCTAAATTTTATTATAATACTAAGCAGATCTCCAGAAATATACAGCAATGTTTACTTCCTTGAAGGAAAACATCCTCCAAATTCAATCACAGCTTTTACCTAAAGTGAATGAAAGGAAGTATCAAAAATCCTTGTAATTATTTTCCTTCATGTCCTTTATATACGACCACACAAAAATTTTTTAACAAAACTGAACAAGAAAAAAACTTCCCTTGAAAAACGAGTACACTTTTGTTTAGCAAAAAATAAAAAACTGTAACGTTTTCCCTTTTTTGCTTTGACTACCAGGAAGCTCAGAGTCAAGGTTAATAATTAAGAGTATATCCATTTTGTCCTAGAGTCTAAGTATCAATACATGATCTTCTTTCTACCTAGTTCCTGTTCCTTCTTATTTAACACTTCCATTTGTAGTATATTTATTACGTTAATAACACTTTCCTGCAAATTCCTCTGGGAATTAAATGGGAATAAATCACACATAAACCATTTAAGTAGTATGAAAACTTAGTGTGGCAATAGCTGAGCATGCCTACAAGATAGTTTGCCCTGAATTTTTGAAGCACTAGACAGAACTTGCACTAAAGGTACCACGTATAAATGTAAACTGACGTAAACTGACTGTGAATTTTAACTAGGTAAGAAATAATCATGGAATTAAATGTTATAGTCACTACTGAGAGTAAAAAGTATGGGTTTTGGAACCAGACAGACCCAAGGCACATACAAGTTCTACCTTTAAGCTAAAAAGTTTTGGGTAAGTTACAGTGAAATTTTCTACAGAAAATAGATAATAGTAACATAATCCACAGCAATGCCTGTGGAATATTTTTGAAAGAAAAATGATCAAATAAGTTAATGTGTGCTCTATGCACAACATCACTTGCTAATACATGCTTTTTTATTCTTTATTCTCACTCATTCCTGACATTACCTGCTGAAGCTGGGGCACAAGGCATGCATGTGCGTGTAAGCACGCGCGCACAGACACACACAATGCACTTTTAACTTAGGTTCATCTGTCATTTGTCACTATCCCCATCCTCTCCAATTCTCCAAGGATCACAATGGAAGTGAAATTATAAAATGTGCATCAGCATTTAAAGCATCAGATACAAAAGAAAGCTAATTTGTCCCCCTGTAACTAGCTTATTTCACTTAGCATAATGTCCTCCAGGTTCACCTCTGTTGTCACATATGGCAGGATTTCCTTCTTTTTAAGGCCCATTCCCCTTATGTGAGGTATCTAAGAGAGTCAAATTCATGGAAACAGAGAGTACAATAGTGGCGGCCAGGGGCTAGGAGAGGGGCAAGTGGGAGTTGCTGTTCAACGGGTATAGAGTTTCAGTTACACAAGAGGAATAAGCTCTAGAGAGCTGCTGTACGACACTGTGCCTATAGTTAGCAATATGGTATTGTGCATTTAAAATTGTGTTGAGAGTAGATCTCATGTTTAGTGTTCTTAGAAAAAAAAGAAATTTTTTTTAAAGCTAAGCTCATCAGCTCCTTGATTTGGTTTAATGTCTTATGATACTTTATGATTCCATTTATATGAGATTCTAGAAAAGGCAAAACTACAGTGATAGAAAGCAGATCAGTGGTGGCCAGGAGGTGGGGCAAAGGGGATTAACTACAAAGAGATATGAGGGAACTTTCTGGAGTAATGGAAATATTCTATATCATGATTGTAGTGGTAGTTACACAACTGTATACGTTTGTCAAAACTCATCGACCTGTACACTTTAAATTGAATTTTATTTTATATTTTATATGTTATCCTCAAATACACTGACAAATATATATATATATATATATATATATGATACTGTAGACAAAGAGACTAAATGATTCTCGACTGGATACAAACATAGCATGGTGGCCGAGAGCATGGGCTCTGGAACCAGATTGTCAGTGTTCAAATCCTGGTCCCACCACTTATTTGCTTTATGACTTTGGACAAGTTACTTAAGCTCTCTGTGCCTTAGTTCCTTAATCTAAAACTGAGGACAAGAGTGGTTACCTTATAGGACTATTGTGACAATTAATTGAGTTAATATGTGTAGAGCATTCAGGACAGTCTTTGGTACACATTAAGTATTCTACAAGTACTTGCTATTATTCTTAATCATCCTTCAAAATTCCTCTCCCACCTACTCCAAATTCCTGACTATAACCACAAGTCACCCCTCCAAGTCCTTAAAGGTTGGAAATAGAATGTCTAGTCCTGAGCTTTTTATATACAGCACGGAAATTCCACTGAAAACAAACCCCTGGATTCTAATAGAATGTGTTATAATCTGAACAAAAGAAAAATACTGTTGGATGACAAATCAAAAAAAATTCAAACTCAAAAAAAATGCATATGTAGACAAACAGCATGTTTCTTCTAAATACTTCTCTTGTAGCCTATGGGTGGTTACTCAGGTGATCAGAACTGAATGTGAAAAACACTGTAATCCTAGGTTAGATCTCTTAATGTGTCCATACTTTGCTGTTCAGTAATCACGGTCAGCCACCTTGTAAGTAATATTATTGGTCAACATTTGGGATAAGAATAAATCCATCATTAACACAGGAACAGTCAAGATCCATTGATTTTGCATGGTAACATTTTATCTATATACTATGGGCAATATAACATGACAAAAACCAGTAACCTCTGGCAGTAACTTTAACTTTCTTAAAGTTTTAAATAACACAGAAACTTTTTTTAAAAGTAAATTTTAAAAAATCCTGCATAATCATTAATCATCCCTAAATAAAGACTCACTAGAGGCTTCGTTTTTTCTGCTGATAAATCCCTCTTTTACCAGCATACATTAACAACTCAAAGTGCCTTTACCTGTTCTTCCTAAACAGCCGCTTTCATAGCTGTCACCTCTCACCTGAGCATTGGACACGGCATTTATCCTAGAACAATACAAAATTATCTAATAAGCTTTCATAATGCTAAAATATTCATAGATATTTATATATCATTTAGAAGGGAAGCATTTCCTATCTAAAGCCAGTATCTGAATAACTGAACATATCTTTTTTTTTTTTTTTTTTTTTTTGTGGTTTGCGGGCCTTCCTCTGCTGTGGCCTCTCCCGTTGCAAAGCACAGGCTCCGGACGCGCAGGCCCAGCGGCCATGGCTCACGGGCCCAGCCGCTCCGCGGCACGTGGGATCCTCCCAGACCGGGGCGCGAACCCGGTTCCCCTGCATCGGCAGGCGGACGCGCAACCACTGCGCCACCAGGGAAGCCCTGAACATATCTTTTAACTTAAATATCCTAGTGGATAGAAATACTATGCTAGTCTTATTTTCCTAAAGTACACCCAGAAAACATACTTAATTTTTTAAAAAATATCAATGTTTTCTTTCCTATATATTGGTAATAAATATGTTGAAAACAAAATTAAGAAAACATTTCCATTTATAGTAACATCAAACAAAAACATACTTAATTTTAAGGGATTATTATCACTTGTCTCCAAAGATTATGAAAGAGGCCAATTTTCTGAGTTCTTTGTCTATTTTATTTTACATTTATACGTGAATGACCCACCATGAGTTACCCCATTTTAAGGTTCTCATTATAACCAAGAATTCAAAAGTTTCTCTTTGTGTTAAAAGTCAAGTGATTTTCTCTCATCCATTTCTCAAATTCAGAGAACATTTGGTATAATAAATAGGGCCACTTTATTCAGCTTCTCTTTCCATTCTTGTTAGAGCAGGTATATTTGTAGCAGGAATTGTCTTTTCTTAGCATCCTGAATGATTATAAGTAGTTCCATATTCTACAATTTACCTTTTTAAAGCTCCTGACAGTATAAGAAAATTACGTAATCTTAACGTTTAACATATTTTTTAAAATTATTAAAAGACATCCATGAAAAGCTTCCAAACTCTTTTATGAAGTGAGATAATGGCTAAACCTAAAAATGACTTAATAAAAAAGGAAAGCCATAGATCAATCTCATTTAAGGCCAGTCCTGCCCTCCTTCCAATACTGGCAAATACAGTTAAGTAATACACTTAAAAAAAATAATACTCCATGGTAAAAGTTGAATGTATTAGATACTCAGTGCTCTGTGGTGACCTAAATGAGAAGGAAATCTGAAAAAGAGAGGATATACGTATACGTATAGCTGATTCACTTTGCTGTACAATATAAATTAACACAATATTGTAAAGCAACTATACTCCAATAAAAAAAATAAATTTTAAAAAGGATTTTTTAAAAAGTTGAATGTATTAGAGTATTCAAGGATGACTTCCTACTAAAAAATCTAGAAATGTAACATACTTCATTAAACCTAAGATGCTAATGATTTTTGAGATGCACCATTATTTTTATACTGCCAAGAAGGAAAAAATATTATGAATTATAAGATACCAATGACTACAAGAAGCACACTGATATTCAAAGGTATTAAAATACAAAAAAAATCTTAAGATCTATAAAACATAGTAATTTGTCAGTTTAACAAATATAAGGACAAAAATCACATGATAATCTTTATAAAGTATATTAAAATTATCTGACTAAATTCAACACTCTTTTTTTTTAAATTTTTATTGGAGTATAGTTGATTTACAATGTTGTATTAGTTTCAGGTGTACAACAAAATGAATCTGTTATACATATACATATATCCACTCTTTTTTTTTTCGATTCTTTTCCCATATACGCCATTACAGAGTATTGAGTAGAGTTCCCTATGCTATACAGCAGGTTCTTATTAGCTATCTATTTTATATATAGTAGTGTGTATATGTCAGTCTCAATCTCCCAATTAATCTCTCCCCCCCAAATTCAACCTCATTCTTGATTTTCAAAATCTTAATAAAATGGCAATATAGATATACACACATATATTTATCATGTTAAAGAAGAATTAACCAATGAAATTAAAAAGTTATTCCAGATAGCATTAAACTTTGAGGAAAAAATGTTTTTAGAAAAATAATCTTGAATTGAGAATTACCTTCATACTTACATGAAGAAAGCCAATGTGGAAAATACACCACATGTGTGAAAGGCATGGTTCAGCTGTTCTGGCTTAGGATACACCACGGCTGCATCAATCATTATCCACCAACCTGTAAAAAACTTGAGAAAGAACCCATGTCATTAAAATAACACTAATATGGGCCTCCCTGGTGGCGCAATGGTTGAGAGTCCGCCTGCCGATGCAGGGGACGCGGGTTCGTGCCCCGGTCCGGGAGGATCCCGCGTGCCGCGGAGCGGCTGGGACCGTGGGCCGTGGCCGCTGAGCCTGTGCGTCCGGAGCCTGCGCCCCGCAACGGGAGAGGCCACAGCAGTGAGAGGCCCGCATACCGAAAAAAAAAAATAAATAAATAACACTAATACTTTGGCTTAGCATGATACCTGTTCCTTAACATTCCATGTTTTCTATGGACCATATAATTGAAACATAAAATATGTCTACTTTGGGTTTTAGATTTTGAAATACAAAAAACAAGAATCCCTTGTTTACTTATTCTTTATAGCATATGAGGTGAATCTAACTAATAAAATCCGTGTAAGATTCAAGTTCTGCTCTTAATGCAAGATGAAAAATTTACTACCTATCCACCATAAAATTATATACAACCAAAGCTCTCTTAACTAACCTCCAACTAACTAACTCCCTGATTACCTGATGTGTTTCACTCTCTTGTTCATATTAAAAAGAATGTGGAACATTCTTTTTTAATATGCCCAAGCACTTTTGCTTCCACAAATGAGCTGCCGTGTCTCCAAAAAATATCTACGCTTGCTATAATTTTAATTAATTATGTAATTTGATTAAATACTGCAAAACTGACTAAACATGAGTTTGCAAAATGTAACGTTTCTATGTAAACTAAGCTGAACAGAACTAAAGTAGACAAGTTACTAAGGAATTTCATAGACAAATTAAGTGGAGGCGAGGTGACCACAAAGAGCAAGGAAAACTTGGAAACACCTAAAAGAATTCTCCATGCATATTGCTTCACAATTATAAGATGTTACGGAAAAACCTGAATGAACTTTTTGGCTACCCCAATATCTTTAGTTCCTGCTCCACTTTATTTCTTTATCTTTTCTATTGAACTTCAGGTATAGAACTATATACTGGAAAAGATGAATTTAAATTAAGTGGAACATATACTGAAATTTGCTTCAAAAAATGCAGTGGGGGCAGGGAGTGCTTGATGGAATGCTAAAGCAAGATTTGTCATGATCTGACTTTTTTTTGAAGCTCAATGATAAGTACAGGGGGTGAGAGAGGACTCTATACCATTCTATTTTTGTGTATACTATTGATATTTTAAAAAATATTGGAAAGAAAATTAAGCAGTAGTTTCCTCCACAAATTTCTTCCTCTCGCTTCCTGCCTGTCCTGCAGCTGGGGTATGAAGATGGCAACCCTTCCCTAAAGTGCTGCAGGGCTTCAGTTCGAATGCAGCCTAAGGTTGTTACTACTGTCTGCACATCCTGAATTTCAATGAGTCACAACAATATTATTAGTTACATCAAATTCTGAGCCTTTGAGGATCCTAAAGGAATGATACATATTACATAATTTACTTAAAAAACTACTGCCTTCAAAAACTGTATTATCATGGGTATTCACAGTTCAAAGGAATCAAGATTAATTTTCAGGGCAAAAAGTGAAGTATAAATGTCACCAACCAGGCTTTTTCACTTACCAATATACCTGCTACTACAGAAGCCACTGCATTTCTTCTCTCACTCCAGTCAATACATTCACATTCTGGCCAACGGAAATTATCTAGGAAGCCTGCCATTTTCACCACTTAAGCATGGACTTTTCATTAAATACTATATTCTACAAATAAAATGACAAAAAAATAATCAATCTAAGGAAATGTTTTTAAGAAGTAAAATATCTTACTCCTTTCTTAAAGCTTTAAACACAAATTTAACTTTAGGTCTAAATCTACTATAGTTAAGAAGAAAAATTCAATACTACAATGAATATCTATTGAGATGTACATAAGAGTGTCCTAGGACACATAAGGAGCTTACTATTTGTTAAATGAGCATGGTGGTTTTAAAATATGTCTGCCATAGAGAATGGACTTGAGGACATGGGGCGGGGTGGGGGGAAGCTGGGATGAAGTGAGAGTAGCATCAACATATATACACTACCGAATGTAAAACAGATCGCTAGTGGGAAGCAGCAGCATAGCACAGGGAGATCAGCTCGGTGCTTTGCGACGAGCTAGAGGGGTGGGATGTGGGGGGAGGGAGGCTCAAAAGGGAGGGGATAAGGAAGATATGTATGCATATGGCTGATTCACTTTGTTGTGCAACAGAAACTAACACAGCATTGTAAAGCAATTATACTCCAATAAAGACATATTAAACAAATAAAAAATATAAAAAGTGTCTGCAAAGTCTTTGACACTTGTCCCGTTGAGAGGTGGATCTATGTCCCTACCTTTGAATTTAGGTCAACAATAAAGGCTGGTTCACCGATAAAGTAGAGAAAGTGATGCTATGTAACTGTGCCATACAACTTCTCAGACTAGATCATAAAAGACAATGCAGCTTGCAGGTGGTTCTCTGGAACACTAACACTAGAGCCCTGAGTTGCTCGTAAAAAATTCAAGGCCACAGTGCTGTGAGGAGACCACGTAGAGGTGTTCTGGCCCACGGTTCCAGGTGGCGGCCCAGCCAACAGCTAGCCCCCAACTGCCAGATGTGACTGCTGCTCCGGTTATTAGCATTACCCCCACACTTTAAGCCTTCCCTGACGAGGCCCCAGATATACGGAGCGGACACATGTCATCCTGGCTATGCCTTTTCCAAATTCCTGACCCACAGGAACCGTAAGCATAATAAAATGGCTGTTTTAAACTACTAAGTTCTAGAGTTATCTGTATGCAGCAATAGATAACTGGAAGGAGAAAAATAACATGCATAAAAAACTATATAAGGGTACAGCATGCTGTGCAAATTTTCAAAACAGAGTGTGTTCAGATGTGATGATTCAGGAACACCTTAAGTTCCTGAAAGAAAAGGGGAAAAAAAACTATTTGAAAGCACTGAAGAGTGCTGAAAAGCAGGCAGAAACTGGAGGGCATTTACCCCTTGAAAGAAAACACAATGAGCAAGATCCACTTTAATACAGCTTTTCCCCCTGAAGAATCCCCTCACCTCCCACTCCCAGCCAAGTGAGTCCCTGTGGTGCAGAACAGCTAAAACTTGAGCAAAAAGTCAGTCTTTCTGGCTCGAGGTATCAGAGGATGAAGTTCAGGATGACAAGAGCAGCTGGAAATTGAAGGGGAAATCTTGGAAAGGGGTAAGTCACAAGAGGGAGCCCCAAACACTAATATAAATTCTCTTAAATACCTGACTAACCCCTGAACAGCACATGCATGAAGGAGATTCCAAGGACCTCAGCAGAAAAAAATATCTGGAAGGCTAAAAGAACTAAACAGATTTCAGCTGCTGTCCCCTGCAAGGTATTTTGGAATTTGAGTTCCACCAGGTCAGAGATTAGTAAACACCTTGGGATTTTCACACACTCCAACAAAGTATAAAACAAAATCTCCACAATTTCAGGGTGATCAGTCAGTATTTTAATTGCCTGTTAGAACAAAAAGTAACACTCTTCAGATGAAGATAACTGATCCAGAGTGTCTATAATGTATCATCCACAATGTCCAATATACAGTTGACCCCTGAACAACACAGGTTTGAACTATGCAGATGCACTTATATGTGGTTTTTTTTCACTAAATACATACTACAGTACTACACAGTCCATGGTTGGTTCAACCCACAGATGCAGAACTGCAGAAACGGAGGACCAATGTGTAGTTAAACATGAATTTCTGACTGCACAGAGGTCAGCACCCCTAACCCCTGTTTTGTTCAAGGGTCAACTGTAGAGTTAAAAAAAAAAAATTACTAGACTTTTAGAGAAGCAGAAAAAATGTGATTTATCTTCAAGGAGGAAAAAAAAGCAGTCAATAGAAAGAAACCCCCCCATAACCCAGATATTAAAAATTAGCAGACAATGACTTTAAAGTAGCCAGTATAAACACATTCAAAGACAAAGGAACATGGTCAAAATAACTGAGTTAATGGAGAATCTCAGTAGAGAAACTTTTAAATGTAAATTTTAGGACTGAAAATCATAATATTTGAACTTTTAAATTAACTAGATGGGCTCAGTAGGAGATTAGAGACAGTAGAAGAAAAGTACAGTAAGCTTGAAGAAAGATCAAAAGAAATTATCCTATCTAGAGAACAGGTTTTTTTTCTTTTTACTTAGGGGGAAAAACGAATAAAGCTTCAGGAAACTCAAGATCACTAATAACTGGTCTAACGTATGTTTAATTGGGTCCCAGAAAAATAAAAGAATCAGGAAGGAAAAATATTTAAAGAAATAATGGCTGATAATTTCCCAAATTTGGTGAAAAATAATAATTTGCAAATCCAGGAAACTCAGCAAACTCCAAGGAGGATAAACACAAGGAAAACATCATAATAAAACTGCTGAAAACCAGAGATAAAAAGAAACAAAGCAACTTTAGGGGGGAAAAAATAATCAACACATTACATACAGGGGTAGTAGAACAATATGTATGATGGCTGACTTCTCATCAAAAACAATGGAGGTCAGGGCTTCCTTGGTGTCGCAGTGGTTGAGCGTCCGCCTGCCGATGCAGGGGACAGGGGTTCGTGCCCCGGTCTGGGAAGATCCCACATGCCGCGCAGCGGCTGGGCCCGTGAGCCATGGCCGCTGAGCCTGCGTGTCCGGAGCCTGTGCTCCGCAACGGGAGAAGCCACAACAGTGAGAGGCTTGCGTAACACAAAAAAAAAAAAAAAAAAAACAATGGAGGCCAGAAGAAAATGGAAGGACATTTTTTGACGTGCTTTTAAGAAAAGCAATCATGAGAATTCCCTGGCGGTCCAGCGGTTAGGACTCCATGCTCTCACTGCCGAGGGCCCGGGTTCAATCCCTCGTCAAGGAACTAAACTCCCACAAGCCACTCAGCACGGCCCAAAATCAATCTCAAATGCTATATCCAGCAAAAATATTCTTCAAAAGTGAGGGTGATGGCAGTTCTACCCCTATCTATCTACCCAAGAGAAATGAAAACATATGTCTACACAAAAACTTGTAAACAAATGTTCACAGCAGCATTACTCATAATAACTAAGCAGTGCAGCAACCCAACATACGTCAATTAATGAATGAATAAATAAAATGTGGGATGCCATAAAATGGAATACAAATTCAGCAATAAAAAGGAAATACTGATACATGATACAACACAGATGAACCTCATAAACATTACGCTAAGTGAAAGACAACCACGTATTGTATATTCCATTTATATAAAGTGCCCAGATGAGGCAAATCTATACACAGAAAGTAAATTAGCTGTTGCCTAGTGATGGGCAGGGGAGAGCAGAGTGTAATAGGGAGTGAGTGCTTATAGGCATAAGGTTATAAAATTAGACTGTGGCGATTACTGCACATAAATATACTAAAAATCACTGAACTTAAAACAGGTGACTGTTATCATATCTTTATTGTATCTCAAAAAAGCTTTTTTTTGGGGGGTGGGTGGGTAGGAGTTTATTAATTAATTTATTTTTGCTGTGTTGGGTCTTCGTTTCTGTGCGAGGGCTTTCTCTAGTTGTGGCAAGTGGGGGCCACTCTTCATCGCGGTGCGCGGGCCTCTCACTATCGCGGCCTCTCTTGTTGCGGAGCACAGGCTCCAGACGCGCAGGCTCAGTAGTTGTGGCTCACGGGCCTAGCTGCTCCGTGGCATGTGGGCTCCTCCCAGACCAGGGCTCGAACCCGTGTCCCCTGCATTAGCAGGCAGATTCTCAACCACTGCACCACCAGGGAAGCCCAAAAAAGCTTTTTTTAAATGTGAATAAAATAAAAATATTTTCAGGTAAACAAAAACTAAGATAATTCATCACCAGATCTGCACTAAACAATGCTAAAGGAAATTCTTCAGGTTAAAGGGAAATGACACCAGATTAATCTCAGATCTATAGGAAGGAATGAAGAATACCAGAAATAATATGTGGGTAAATATAAAAGACTATTTTTTATTCCTTCTCTTTATTTAAGACAACTATTTAAAGCAAAAATTATAACATTGGGGCTTCCCTGGTGGCGCAGTGGTTGAGAGTCCGCCTGCTGATGCAGGGGACGCGGGTTCGTGCCCCGGTCCGGGAGGATCCCACACGCCACGGAGCGGCTGGGCCCGTGAGCCACAGCCGCTAAGCCTGCGCGTCCGGAGCCTGTGCTCCGCAACGGGAGAGGCCACAACAGTGAGAGGCCCGCGTACGGCAAAAAAAAAAAAAAGAAAAAGAAAAAAAGAAAATGAAGCTTAGGAAGAGGCAAAACTAATCAATAGTCCCAGAGATCAGAACAGTGGTTGCCAATAGGGGCTGAGGACTGACTACAAGGGAACTTTTTTGGGGTGATAGTAATGTTCTACATCTTGGTTGGGATAGTGATTATGCAGGTACATTTATTTATCAAAAGTTACTGAAGTGTATACTTAAGATGTGTGTATTTTACAGTATGTAAATTTTACCCACAAAAAAAATTTTTTAATTTTATCATTTAGATATGCTTTAGCTGCACTAAAGCCTTACTATGTATGCATTATGGGCACATTTTATCAAGATAGTCTGCAGACACAGAGATGAACTGTTATCAAAGATTAAATATTAACTGGTTAAAAACAAGTTTAGGGAAGGTCGCCATGAATTTAAGACAATGTCTGAAGATTAAAACAAAAGTCATGGGACTTCCCTGGTGGCACAGTGCTTACTTAAGAATCCGCCTGCCAATGCAGGGGACACGGGTTCAAGCCCTGGTCTGGGAAGATCCCACATGCCGCAGAACAACTAAGCCCGTGCACTACAACTACTAAGCCTACGTTCTAGAGCCCACGAGCCATAACTGCTGAAGCTTGAGCGCCTATAGCCGGTGCACCGAAACAAAGAGAAGCCACCGCAGTGAGAAGCCCACGCACTGCAACGAAGAGTACCCCCCGCTCGCCACAACTAGACAAAGCCCGTGAGCAGCAACGAAGACCCAACGCAGCCAAAGATAAGTAAATAAATTTATTTTTTTAAGTGACATTATAAAAAAAAGTCATGTTTCCTATTATAAAATTCATTTTGCATATATTAATCTATTTATAAATAGTTCTATAAGCAGAAAACATACAGTCGTCCCTCAGTATGTATAGGGGATTGGTTCCAGGACCCCCCTCGGATACCAAAATCTGTGGATGCTTAAGTCCCTTATATAAAGTGGCATACTATTTGCATATAACCTCCTTTAATTTACTTTAATATCATCTCCAGATTACTTATAATACTTAATACAATGTAAATACTATGTAAATAGTTATAAATACAATGTAAATGCCATGTAAATAGCTGCCAGCCCTCAGTAAATTCAAGTTTTGCTTGTTCAAACATTCTGGAATTTTTTTTTTCCTGAATATTTTTGATCCCTGGTTGGTTGAATCCGTGGATGTGTAACCCAAGGATACAGAGGGCTATTTCCACACACTAATTTCTGAAATGTCATGGTCTTCTCCCTCCTGGAGCTTAAATTGGAGGGTCAGGGGTTTGGGTGGGGCAGAGAAACATCAAAATAATACAAACAGTTACTATGAAGGAAATGCTCATGATCCTGATACAAAATAAGGGAGAGCTATTTTAGAATGGTCAGGGAATGCCTCTCTAAAGAGGCAACAGTTGCTAAAATTTTAAAACACACTGAAATTTAAAAGCTGAGTAAAGTTAATTAGATTAAGGAGAAGCAAAAGAGGCAGACCAGAGAGAGGGAAAATTACATACAAAAGCCACTAAGTCCCTTTGATACTAGCAAGGAAGAATTAGATGGCACCAAAGAGAATAAGAATATAGTAAGTTAGGGGAGGAAGTGGCTTGAAATAAATATGGAGAGAGACAGGTAAGTACCAGATCACCTTGCGGATTAATGTGGACTTCATGATGGATTTGGGGTTTCACCAAGTGCAACGGGAAACCAAGTGAAGAATGTTAGGATAAAAGGAGCAAAGGCACCAAGATGGTCACTATGGTAAACATTTAGGAGAGGGCTAGTATATTAAGAACTAACACTCTGAACTGAGACTGACTTTCATATGGGTTTTCTTATTGATATTTACCAAAAAATAAGCATATTTTATCATGACGGTCTTGATTTAATAACAGCAATCGACAATACTAACACTGATACCCTGGCTTAAAGTGGAGATAAGTATACAATATTTAACTTAAGATAATAGGCCTTTGGAGACTTAATGAAGGCAAAGACTACTTAGAGGAAATCTAAATTTTCAATAATAGAATAAATGTTTAAGTAAAATAGTTTACTTAATGCAGACATTTAAAAATCTATTTTTGAGGGACTTCCCTGGTGGTCCAGTGGTTAAGACTCCATGCTTCCAATGCAGGGGGTGCGGGTTCGATCCCTGGTCGAGGAACTAAGATCCCACATGCCACGGGGTGCAACCACAAAAAAGTTTTTTTTTTTTAAATCTATTTTGGGGGCTAAAAAATAATCTATTTTTGAAAAACATTTAATGGCATGAGTAAATGGTAATGACTAATACACCAAGTGAAAAAAACAGGTTATTAAAATTGTATCTAGGGCTTCCCTGGTGGCGTAGCGGTTAAGAATCTGCCTGCCAATGCAGGGGACACGGGTTCGACCCCTGGTCCGGGAAGATCCCACATGCTGCAGAGCAACTAAGCCCGTGAACCACAAGTACTGAGCCTGCAGTCTAGAGCCCGCGAGCCCCAACTGCTGACCCTGTGTGCCACAACTACTGAAGCCCGCGCGCCTAGAGCCCGTGCTCCACAACAAGAGAAGCCACCGCAATGAGAAGCCTGTGCACCACAACGAAGAGTAGCCCCTGCTCTCCACAACCAGAGAAAGCCCGCGCGCAGCAACGAAGACCCAGCACAGACAAAAATAAATTTTTAAAAAAATGTATCTATAGCTTTATTTCCTTTTTAGAAAAAAGAATTAATAGTATCTATATATAAACATATACATGCATAAAAATACTGGAAGGATGAACACCAATACTTTCATAATATTATTTTATATATGGGTCACAGGATGGTATGTTTGTTTTGCTTTCTATTTTCAAAGTTTGCTGCACTTTAATGCAAAGTGATTTTAAAAGTTATTGTAATTGATACAATGAATTGTTGATTCTTGCCTGTTGAGAAACCTCTTATATAATACACTATGTCTGTAACTATTTTTAATAAACTTAAACTTTTTTGAGGTCAAGGAAATTACTGGTATGTTCTCCCGCAAAACTGACCCAGGTACCAATTTTTAAAAAAACAAGATTGAACTGAACTAATGGACCCACAAGTCTTATAATACATTAGATAGCAATTATTCCTATTACTAGAGAGCCAACTCTTTATAAAAGGAAATGAGTTCTCTTTAGAGAGCATTTTAAGTGATTCAACTGTGAAAATTTCAAACACTCAGTTTAGGAAACCAAAGGATACCTGCAAAAAGCAAGAGGAGAAAACAACTACACACTTTAACATATAAACATGGTCTGAGTGATTTCCATATGCATCAAAGTCCAAATAACATACCTAATTCAAAATTTTTTCCTTTGACAAAACTCTCATGTTACCATGTTTGTTCATCCAGCTCTTCACTAGTTGTTAAATGCTACAAATGTTACGCGCTGTGTATACAAAAATGATTAAGACAATCAATGTAGAGAACAGTCTAGTTAGGGACATTGTCAGAAGAATAAATAACTGCATATAAAATGCACTATACTATACATACACAAAAGGGCTATAATAGAAATATGAAAAGAGTGTTATAGGACACTACTTCCCGGGAAGAGCTGAGGAAAGTTTGATAAAGGAAGAAGAAACTTGGCTGGGTTTTGAAGCAAGAAGAGGAGTT
The DNA here is from genome assembly GCF_002837175.3 of Physeter macrocephalus. Lineage (NCBI taxonomy): Eukaryota > Metazoa > Chordata > Mammalia > Artiodactyla > Physeteridae > Physeter > Physeter macrocephalus. The sequence goes on from NC_041221.1 coordinate 4,468,977, forward strand.
TGACAGATTAAAAAGAAGGAATAAAATACGCGAAATTATGTAGGGCCACAAGAGAACAGGGTAGAGTTTAAGGTATTTCAGAGTGATGTGATTAACCTGTTTGGGACAAGATCATCCAGGATTTTTCAGCCTACACAAATCTGACCTCTATTCTCTAAGCCAAGGGATTAGCAAACTTCTGGAAAGAACCAGATAGTGTACATTTTTAGTTTTGCAGGCCAAACAATCTGTCACGACCACTCAACTCTGCTGTTATAGCATAAAAGCAGCCATAAACAATATGTGACCAAATGAGCATGGCTGTATTCCAATAAGACTTAAATTTACAAAACAGGCAGCAGACCACCAGACTTGGCCCACAGCTCAGAGTCTGCAGGCCCCTGCTCTAAGCACTAGGAAACAACCAGAGGCTTGTAAGCAGGGAAGTGACAAAATCAGCTCTGCGATTTAGAAAGACAATACTGGTGGCAGCAGTATGGAGGAGGGACTGAAGGAAAATGTTAAAGACACCCTCTAGACAGGAAGACAATAAGGATGTAAACTGAGGCCATACTCATACAGGCTAAAGAAAAGGTTTTTATTTGAGAAATATTGATGTGGTATTATCAACAAGCAAGGAAGAGCTAAGAATGACTGTTTGGGTACCCAACAGCTGGAAAGACACCATTAACCAAAACAGGGAAGGGAGAAAGGGAGAGGAGAGTTTGAGCATAATGTGTTTGATATGACTGAAGGACATCCAGGTGGAAATGTATATAAGACAGATGTACAGAAACCACTGAAAGAGTGGTTTAAAGCAGAAATACAGATTACAGGCTGATAGTAATTAAGTGGTAACTGAAGTCACAGGGGCAGCTAGGGTATCTCAAGGAGAAAATATGGAAGAGGGCTGAGGACTGATTCAGGGCTCATCTCTGACTCACTCTCTTCCTTCCTTGCATTACTGTCTGCCAGGCATTACAGCAGACTTACACATACAACGGTATTTAATCAGCACAAAACTCTTCTAGATCATGAATGAAATATTTACAGAACATGTCCTACAAGCAAGGCACTGTGGGGAAAATAAAGATGAATAAAACTTGGCCCTCACCATCAGGAGATTTACAAACTGGCAGAGAAATCAATGAACACCTTTTAAAATTAAATTACAATTTGTATCACTAAAAAATCTGGGGGAATTCCCTGGCGGGCCACTGGTTAGGACTCCCAAGCTTCCACTGCAGGGGGCACGGGTTCGATCCCTGATCAGGGAACTAAGATCCTGCATGCCACATGCTGCAGCCAATAAATAAATAAATAAGTTACCAAAAAAATTAGGAAATTAAATTTAAATATCGTGCAAGATATTAGGTCTACATAGCCAGAGCAAAACAGCTGACTCAAATTAAACAAAAATAAAATCTACATCTTCCCTACTACCACTACTACTACTACTATTACTATTACTACTGGCTCTTAGTTATAGGGTGCTTACAGGTTACAGGCAACTCTTCTCCATCCTCAGAAAAACTCTTTTCATAGACTATTCCATTGAATCCTCACAAATACTCTAAGGCAGTTACTATTATTATCTCGTATTACTAAAAAGGTTTACAGAGTAACTGGCCCAAGGTCACACAGCTAGCAAGAAGGAAAGCCAGGATTCCACTGAAGTTCACATCTGATTCCAAACCTGTGCTCATGACCAATACACTGTACTGCTGCCAGACAGTTTCACAGCATTTCTCTCATTTCCATTTCATGAGGAGAAAGTTACTATTCTACTGCCTGTGGTGAAGAAAGCAAGAAGAACGAGATGGAAGAGAAAGAGCCCCAATTTAGAGGAATACTGTGATCACCTGGAAATAGAAGAAAGCAGTCCAATGAGGTCTACAATGACAGTGGTGATTACCGTTGATACACATCTTGACAAAGCAGTCTGGAGAATACAGTTTTTCTTCTTAGCTTGCTATAAGCCTGGTGTCTAGGTAGTCATAGTGTGAATATTTTATAGGCCTTAAAATCCAACAGTATGATTATTCAGAGAGCCAAGCATTTTTGGAAAGACATTTTACATACTTAATCTCAGGATGCTTATTTGCCTTCTGACTTGTAAATCATCTATAACAAGAATAAAATTTAGTAAGTACCACCAATTTTCATAAAAGATTTAAATCTAAAAACCAAAGTAAAAGACAGGGAGCACAGGGGTTTTCTTTAATATTTATTTATTTATTTAGGCTGCATTGGGTCTTCGTTGCTGCGCACGGGCTTTCTCTAGTTGTGGCGAGCGGGGGCTATTCTTCCTTGCGGGCGCAGGTTTCTCATTGCGGTGGCTTCTCTTGTTGCGAGCATGGGCTCTAGGCGTGTGGGCTTCAGTAGCTGTGGCACAAGGGCTCAGTAGTTGTGGCTCACGGGCTCTAGAGCACAGGCTCAGTAGTTGTGGTGCAGTTTGTTGAAATAATCCAAGTGAAGGATGATATGGGGACCTCCCTGGCCGTCTAGTGGTTAAGACTCCAAGCTTCCACTTCAGGGGGCACAGGTTCAACCCGAACTAAGATCCCACATCCCTCATGCCTCATGGCACGGCCACCAAAAATATAAATAAATAAAATAAAATTTAAAAAGATATGACTTCCATGACCTCCTGACTCCACGGCCAGATCTAATCCCCTTAGTACTTCATTATTAATCTTGTTATTTGATTAATACATACCTTCCCCTGAAGAGAGTAAAATCCACGAAGGACATTCCATGTCCATTTTTGCTCACTGAAGTTCTCCCAGAGCCTAGCACGGTGGCCTGGCATATAGTAGGCACTCAAATACTTGTTGAATGACTGACTCTAACTATTTTGTCTTTCAAATTTTGAAATGCAATACCTGTCTCATTATCCTGTCACAAAAAAAAAAAAAAGTCTACTTCTTTATACCTAGGTTTATTTAAACTGATAATCTGTAGATGCTGGTAAAAAGAAGCATCATTTCAATGAGGGAAATAAATCTTCCCAGGACAATATATTAAAACATATTATTTCTTTTTTTTGGCTGCACCACATGGCATGTGGAACTTCCCCAACCAGGGATCGAACCCATGCCCCCTGCAGTGGAAGCGCAGAGTCTTAACCACTGGACCATCAGGGAAGTCCCTAAAACATAGTATTTCTTAAAACCATTCTCCCTGGTTCCTCAAGTCCAGATTCCGCCAGAATTTTCTAAAACTCAGACCGGATCATGCCTTTCATCAAAAACTTCCAACAGCCTGAGATAAAGTCCAAAAGATACAGGGTAGTTACAGTCTCCCCTATTATAGCTTTCTTATCTCCTACTATCTTGATGCACTCTTTACTCCAGCCACAAAGAAATAAAAGGGAGAAGGTAGCCAGTACTTACTGAATACCTACTGTTAGGAAAACTGCTAAATATTTTTAATATATTTATTTATCTATTTCTATACCTATTTCTATATGTCTATCTATCTCCTTGGAATGCCCCTTTCATCTCTTTGTCTACAGACAAACTCCCAATTCAACCTTCAGGACACACATCACCCAAGTTTGGAAATAATTGAACCAGATTACATCAAGGATCCCTTCCATTGCTAAGATTCTGAGAACCATGATCCTTCTAGTAATGAAGCAGTCTCCAAGAGCAATATGAACCAGAAAGTTCAAAAGATGTCATCATTAATTTCATCTGTGTCAAAACATACAATTAACAAACCAAGTGACATGTGTAAGCCTTTATTGATCCTGGTTTCCAAACAAAAATTTTTTTAAGGCAGTCTGGGCCAACTGGGGAAATCTGAATACAGGTCAGACAGAGACTATTACAGAATTATTTTCCCAGATGTGATAAAGACAGTATTGTGGTTACGTAAAGAGAATGACCTTGTTAGGAGATGCATTCTTACATACTTAGGGGTGAGGTGTCAATGTCAGCAACATATGATCAAATGGTTAAGCAAAGAAAAAAATAAAGCAAATATGGCAAAATGTTAAAATGTTGAATGTACTGTTCAATTTTTCTGTATGTTTAAAATTTTTTTATAATAAAAAGTTGAAAAAATAGAAAGCCATACTATCATGAATTGCCACCTAAAAAAGATGACTACTACACAATCCCAGAGCTGATCCAGCCATGGCAAAACTTCACTCACTCTCTGAGGCCATCTTTACCTAGGTTTCCCAGCAGAAGCCGTGCTTAGGCATCTTTGCATCCTCTGGGATTGCTCAGAAAACGCTCTACTCCCCAGTTCAGAGACACTGGCTCCAGGGTCACAGCTTTGAACCACACAGGTGAAAGGGAACCCACCTGGCAAGCAGTACTGGGATGGCAAAGGCCTAGAGTAAGAACATTTCTAAGGGGCTCAAAGGAAGTGGATGCCTTGAAGTACCAATTATCCTCCTCCAGCATTAGCCACCATGCAGGTAGCTAACAGTACACGCTTTGGAGTTGGCACTGGCCTGGGCCCTCTCCTACCTTCAGCCTCTTCCCAGCTGTGCCTACTTGGCCAGGTTCATTTATCCATTCCACTTTTAATGGAATAGTCGCTGTGTGACAGGCACTGTTCAAGCTTTAAATGTCCTTGGGCTATGGTCCTCGAGGTGTAAACTGGGGATGTGACAGCACATCCCTCAGTAAGTGAGAATTAGTAAGAAAAGCAGTGTCCAGCACATGTGATCACTCAATGCTATCAACCACTACCTACCAAGAAGATGGTTCACATACATACGACTGCTTTTGTAGAGGGCACTCTGTTCCTGGCAGTACTGCCATTACTATTCGGAAGAGAAAAACGATTACTATCTCTGGGTGACGATGGCAGATGTACATAGCACCTCATTCTGCTGCCTCTTGAAACTTCACGAAAACTGCAATCAATAAAAGGAGTTTTTAAAAAGTCATAAATTCCTAACGATAGGGAGAACAGAAGATGAAACAATAGCAATAAAATTTTGAAAGCTGGAAAGCAGATGGACATGGTAACTGACTTAGCACACCCAAGAAAGCCGAATTTCCAAGCCAGTAGCAGGGAAAACTGAGAACCAACACAGTGACAACTTGGGGGGAAGCAAGAAGAAGTCAGATCCCAGAACCTGTCCCTTTTCCCGTCATGGTACTGGCAACCGCTTCTTCCATATCCTGGCAGAAATCTGAGGTTTTTTCCCCCCTATGTCTTGTGTTCTGCACTGGGAGATACCAGGCACAACAGAAGATGCAGGTATCATACTGAAAACTGGACAGAAGGGACCTCTGTTCCTCTGTTCTGGTGCAGAAGACTAGCAGCCAGATCCTTTCCTTCCAGATAAGAATCTGGAAAGCTATGCAGAGAAAGAAAACTTAAAATCACTATAACCTCAGAGATAAGAGAACATATTGCATTTTAAAGCAAGAATAGGATGCTATCATAAAAAACATTCAGAGACTAAAAAATAGCTTTGAAAAATAAAAACATAACCGTGGAATTTTTTTTTAATCCAAATACAAAGGTTGAGAAATAAAAGTTAACAAAATCCAGCAGTGCAAATTGCCCAGTGGTCCAGTGGTTAAGACTCCGCTCCTTTATTGCTGAGGGCGTGGGTTTGATCCCTGGTCGGGGAACTAAGATCTCACAAGCCGCGTGGTGCCCCCAAACCCCAGCCCCCCAAAATCTAGCAGTAAGTAGGTGGAAAACAGGTAAGAAAATTAGAAGACCTTTAAAAGTTTCACATCTAAATAAGAGGTGTTTCAGGAGACACTATAGAGACTACAAGGGAGAAAAATAACAAAATATTCAGGAAAATCTCTCCAGAATAGAAAGTACTGTATTTCCAGATTTAAAGGGCCCATCAGATACTCAACCTAATGGATGAAAATAGACCCACGCTAAGACAGGCCATTTTAAATTTCAAACCACTGGAGTCAAAGCAGAAATTAGTCTGCAGAAATTAAAAACAAAACAAAACAAAACAAAAACAAATAGCAGAAACTAACACAACATTGTAAAGCAATTATACTCCAATAAAAGTTAATTTTTTAAAAAAACAGGTCAAATACAAAGGATCAGGAATCATAATACTTTGGAATTCTCAGCAGCAACAAGAAGCAAGATGACAATGGACCAATTACTTCAAAATTCTGGAAGAAAATTACTTCCAACTAAAATTCCATTACCGGCCAAAATATCAGTCAAGTATGAGGATAGAATCAAAACATATTCAGACAGGCAACGTCTCCAAGAAAACGTAACTCTTCCTGTCAAGAAGCTACTGGAGTTTGAGTGCCACCGGAGAGAGTAAATCAACGAAAGAGAATACAGGAAAGATCCCCACACAGGAGAGCTAAAGAGAATCCAGCTATGCCCCAGACGAGGAGGACAACCAGGCCAGACTGAAGCAGTGTAACCAGGTACTATGCCAGTTTTTTTTTTCTTATTTTTTTGTTAGTTTTTATTTATTTATGGCATGCAGGATCTTAGTTCCCCAACCAGGGATCAAACCCGTGGCCCCTGCAGTGGAAGTGCAGTCTTTTTTTTTTTTTAATACATCTTTATTGGAGTATAATTGTTTCACAATACCGTGTTAGTTTCTGTTGTACAGCAAAGTGAATCAGCCATATGCATACATACATCCCCATATCCCCTCCCTCTTGAGCCTCCCTCCCACCCTCCCATGTCACCCCTCTAGGTCATCGCAAAGCACTGAGCTGATCCCCTGTGCTATGCGGCTGCTTCCCACTAGCTATTTTACATTTGGTAGTGTATATATGTCCATGCTACTCTCCCGCCACCCCACCTCCGTGTCTTCAAGTCCATTCTCTATGTCTAAGTCTTTATTCCTGCCCTGCCACTAGGTTCATCAGTATCGTTTTTTTTTTTAGATTCCATATATATGTGTTAGCATACGGTATTTGTTTTTCTCTTTCTGACTTACTTCACTCTGTATGACAGACTCTAGGTCCATCCACCTCACTACAAATAACTCAATTTCGTTTCTTTTTATGGTTGAATAGTATTCCATTATATATATGTGCCACATCTTCTTTATCTATTCATCTGTCGATGGACATTTAGGCTGGGAAGCGCAGAGCTTTAACCACTGGACCACCAGGGAAGTCCCTATGCCAGCTTTTTTTTTTTTTTTTTGCGGTACGCGGGCCTCTCACTGTTGTGGCCTCTCCCGTTGCGGAGCACAGGCTCCAGACGCGCAGGCTCAGCGGCCATGGCTCACGGGCCTAGCCGCTCCGCGGCATGTGGGATCTTCCCGGACCGGGGCACGAACCCGTATCCCCTGCATCGGCAGGCGGACTCCTAACCACTGAGCTACCAGGGAAGCCCCTTATGCCAGCTTTTTAACCTGAGGACTGAATGCGCCATGAACCTGACCCAGATTCCTATCTGTACTCAGCTGTGCTTGGCTTGACCTTGATCATATGCTGATGCAGTTCCTGCTTTCCTTCTGAACCCTGAAGCCTGCATCAGCAAAGGACATTCACTTCCCTCACAGAAGGTTCTACTTTGACCTACACTGATAATTGCATGCAGGCCACGGTGAGCAGCCCACTCCCTCAGACTGTATTTCTGCCATCTTTCCAGTATTTGATCCACACTAGAGTCCTCTGATACCCTGACTGTAGTGAACACCGTATCCCAAGACTCCCTCATAACACTGCCCACTGATGTCCTCAGAAAGAGCCCCTGTCAGGGAAACAGTCAGGGAAGCTGAAGCCATTCTGTGCTGCTCATCTTTCCTGGAAGCTTTCACCTAAAAGTGACAATATTGTCCTTTCCTTACACAGTCAGGTTTGTGCTTACAACTACGCAACAAATTTTTAATCTCAAATTGAAAAAGCGCTAGCATTTTCTAATAAGCCTGTTTGGACCTCATCTGTGCTCTGAGGAAAATAACTTTGTTATCACAGTTTATTTAATGAAAAATCCACTGTTAATAAAGACACAGTTTATAGTCCTGTAAGGTTTCAGTTTAATTGCAGAAATTAATAAGGTGTTATGATTTTATAGTCTGGTAAAAATGATTAATCACAAGGGTATTATGATTTTGTTGCCCTCTGGAACATTAACCAATTACATCTAACTCAGCAATTTTATTGAGACATTCCTTTCCCTATGGACTACACAGATATCTATTTCTTAAATCCTCTTAAAACCAGCTCTTTGCGGGACTTCCCTGGTGGTCTAGTGGTTAAGAATCCACCTTCCAACGCAGGGGACTCGGGTTTGATCCTGGCTGGGGAACTAAGATCCCACATGCCCCAGGGTAACTAAGCCTGCGTGCAGCAACTAGTGAGAAGCCCTAAACAAAGAGTCCCGTGCACTGCAATGAAGATCCAGCGCAGCCAAAAAAAGAAAAAAAAAAAAAAACAGTTCTTTGTGGCACTCTCAATAACTATAAAATAAAACTTTGAAACATGCTATGTGTATGAGAAATTTGTTTTTAACACTATTCACTCAAAACTAAATATACTGTTTATGTGTAAATATTTATATACGTGTGCATATATGTACATGTGTATATTTATGTATTTATGTGTAAAGCTTATTTTAAATTTATTTATTTTATTTTTCGCTGTGTTGGGTCTTTATTGTTGCTCTCGGGCTTTCTCTAGTTACAGCGAGCGGGGGCTACTCTTCGTTGTGGTGCGTGGGCTTCTCACTGCGGTGGCTTCTCTTGTTGCGGAGCACAGGCTCTAGGCACGTGGGCTTCAGTAGTTGTGGCACGTGGGCTCAGTAGTCGTGGTTCGCAGGCTCTAGAATACAGGCTCAGTAGTTGTGGCTCGCAGGCTCTAGAGCGCAGGCTCAGTAATTGTGGCGCACGGGCTTAGCTGCTCCGCGGCATATGGGATCTTCCTGGACCAGGGCTCGGACCCGTGGCCCCAGCATGGCAGGCAGATTCTTAACCACTGCACCAGCATGGAAGCCCTGTAAAACTTATTTTAAAAAGCAAGGGAGGGCTTCCCTGGTGGCGCAGTGGCTGAGAATCCGCCTGCTGATGCAGGGGACACGGGTTCGTGCCCAGGTCCGGGAAGACCCCACATGCCGGGGAGCGGCTGGGCCCGTGAGCCATGGCCACTGAGCCTGCGCGTCTGGAGCCTGCGCTCCGCAACGGGAGAGGCCACAACAATGAGAGGCCCACATACCGGAAAAAAAAAAAAAAAAAGCAAGGGAAAGACTGGAATTCCCTGGCGGTCCAGTGGTTGGGACTCGGCGCTTTCAGTACCAAGGGCCCAGGTTCGAGCCCTGATCGGGGAGCTAAAGTCCCACAAGCCGTGCGGCATGACCAAAAAACAAAACAAAAGGAAAGCAAGAAAAAGATTAATTTAAAAAATCAGGGTAGAGGCCACCTCTGGAAGAAAGATATAAATGCTTCATTTCTTAATTTGGTTGAAGATACAATGTTGATCATTGCAATAGTATTATCTAAATTGTACATTTATATATATTCTGTACATGTTTTTTTGGTACCTGAGATACATTTTGCAACAAAAGAAACATTTAAAAAGAGAACAAGAACTTCTGTTACTGTTGGATATTCAAGGGGATTACCACAGGAGGGTATCACACAGCCTCTGTTCACATTTTCTCTTCCTGAAGCCCTTCTCTATTCATTCCTGCCAAGCCCATCAAATGAGTCAATATAACCTTAAAGTCAACACCATTAAGTGGTAACAAGGTTAATAAATTAACCATTATTTAACCTGGTCCTCAAAATTTTTTTGATCCAGTCTCTAAATAAAAAAAGACACACAGATTCTAAGAAATGCATTTAAATCAAGCAAATTAACTACTGCTTTTAAATTATAAAATCCTTCAAGTTACAAAAAAAGATTCCTGGTAAAAAGAGCACTACCTGAAACTTATCCAGCAATGCCCAAAAGATTTTCATGCAGTAAGTCTTTTAATGGCTAAAACCCAGAAACAACCAAACGTCCATCATTAAGGGACCAATAAAATATATTAGAGTACATCTAAACAGCTGCATACTGTACAGCACTTTAAAAATGAGGTAGGTGCACACTGATATGAGACGTGTCCTTATAGTAAGTCAGTTGCCCAACAGTATCATGGTACTATCCCCTCCTAGGGACTGGAATTCAGGATGCAAAGTAAAGAAACAAGGAATTCTAACTTTTCACTTGATACACTTCTGTGCTGTTTCAATTTTTTACTTGATATTATTCTGTAACATTACAAAAAAAGGTTACAACCTGGATATATTACCGTAATCATTTAAAAAGAGTAGATAAGGATAAACTAATAAGATAAATTCTTTACCTCGGACTCCAGAAGTGAATTCAGAAATGACCAGCCAGTTGAGGCTGCCTTAATCTTAATGGGCCCAGGAGGATGGGGGAGGGGAAGGCGTGTCTCCGGAAGAGGAACACTGCATCCTCTCTGTGCTCTCATTAACCCAGCTTTTCCTGTCGGGTCGATATTCAAGATAACTTGATGTTCATTTTAAGGACGAAGAGGCTTGCAACACTATTATCGGTAAAAAATGTCTAACGTTTGTTCTACGTCTGAAAACTATGTTTGTCTGAAGATGATGGAAAAGAAGTGTAACAATCCTGGGAGTAAGAGGCTTGGGAATTGTTAAGGAAAGGGATTTATAGCGCAGGTAAGTGAAGAGTTTGAGAGAAGAGGTGGGACACTCCGAAGAGAAACTGGAGAGGCATAACGCTGATTACACATTCACTCCCATCGGAGGCTTGAATCCTTCCCCAACACACACACACACACACACACACACACACACACACACACACACGGCGCGAGCAGCGGGGAGGGAGCGAGCACAGTCGCTCTCAGCACTGCTTGGGCTTTAAAAGGTCATATATATTCACCTTTAAAATTAAGCACCTTCCACTGATTAACTCGGAAGCCAATTTATTGGTTAAAAACCAAAATGGTCTTCCCCAGCACAACTACCTTTGCTACATGGGCAACTCTCTGCTGCTCTTTATCTAAAAGGGCACGAACACTTTATGATTAATACGCGAAAGAAGACTGACCCTCTTCCATTTCCATTTCACACCTCTGTACCTGACTCTCGTACGGAGAGACTCGGAAAAGAGCGCCGAACACTGAAAACATTCCCAGCCATGGTTCAGAGCAAACGGGAAGGGCGACGAAGCACCTGAGCGGCCCCCTGACGCCCCGTGCGGGCCGCACATCGTCTCCCCACCGCCCGTCGCCCCGGGAAGCTGACAGGCTCGAGACGGAAACCTTTCCAGACCTTCCAGGGAAGCAATCCGACGGCGAGACAACGCGGCGGTGCGGCCCGCCCCGGCCGAGCGCCAGCCACGCTCGCCCGAAGGGACGCGGGCTGGTGCGGAGGGGGCGGCGGCGGCCCCCGCCCCGCAGAACGCTCGGACGCCACGCGGACCCGCTCCGCCCTGCGGCGCCTCTCACCGGAGAGGCCGGGCCGGGCGTCGCCGCACCTTGCAGGCCGGGCCGGACGAGCCGGGGGTGCCTTACTACGCGCAGGAGGCAAGCGCCAGCCCCTCGCACGCCCCAAACCGGCCTCCCGCACTCACCCGGCTTCCCCGACGCCCAAGCCGACACCAGGCGCGCGCGCAGAGGAGGAAGCGGCTAAGGAGCCGGACTCCTCGGTTCCACCTCAGACCCCGGGAGCCGGTAGCACTCCGCGGGCGAAAGGCAAGGGCGCCGGCGGGGCGGGGCGCGGCGCCGTGCGCACCGCAGCAGCCAATCCGCGCGCAGCAAGTGGCCGGCCGGGGCGGGGCGGGGCTCTAGGGGCGGGGCGAGGACGCCACGGGGCGGAGCGAGGGCTCCGGGGTTCTGCTGGCCCTCCGGGAGCTGCCGGCCAGGCTTGGCGTCTTAAAATTCGCGGATGCGTAGACCTGGCCACTCCTGTTGCCTTCTGGGTGGCAGCACAGCTGCGTTTCAGCTCAGGGACTTCAAGTGCAGCATCCGTGAGATCACGTGCAGGGGGAGCCCAAGACCCAGGGGCAGGGGCTCTCTTTGCCTATAGGCCCAGCGGCGTTGACCACCAGCTGCCCAGTGTAGGGCATGTGCTCCAAGAGGGTTCTCAGGAACTGAAGGTCTGTAAAGATGTCCTTTTCTAATCCTCGCCACTCAGAAATGGAGGCCTAGAAAGGTGTAGTTACTTGTCCAAGGCTACCAACTAGTACTGTAACCCGAGGTTACCAACACAACTAACTAGTATTCTGATTCTGTCCTGAAGCTTTTCCCGGCCATCCACCAGATTTTTGTTTTTCTTATTGTCAGGTCTCTTCCTACTGTCTCCTTTAAAGACGCTACATCTTGGATTTTCAATGTAACTTCAACAGCCTTTGCAAGACCCGTCTGTCTAAATTTCCTACGGAATATAAAATGTTATTTAGTTGTTTGGGGGAAAGACATTGTGTAAGTCCAGTTATTATCAATAGAAATCTAAAAAAGCTTTTACCTGAAGTATAATAAAATAAAAGGTTTTGTGTCTCAAGTTATCACAAAAGGCCATCCTCTTCTACTCCTGTTACTCCTATAGCTCTTATACGTGTAAGAGGAACAATCCCTAGTTTTTGATATTTTTTCCACTATCTCTCATTTCTCATTTTCATGGATACTATTTTTCTATCTTTTATATTTTATATACACTTGCAGTTACATTACCCATCATCCTGATAACGTACTAGAATCTGGGTGCTCAATAAATATTTGTTGAATAAATTACTTTTAAAATATGTGCAACCTTAAAACTAGTAAACTTGCTGACCTATGAAAGTTGACTTTTTAAAATAAGTTTTTAGAGACTTCCCTGACTGTCCAGAGGTTGGAACTCTGCGCTTCCACTGCGAGGGATGCAGATTCGATCCCTGGTCGGGGAACTAGGGTCCCGCAGGCCACACAGTGTGGCCAAAAAGTAAGTAAGTAAGTAAATAAATAAAAGGTTTAAAAATCTTGCTTCTATTTTTTGTTTGTTTGTTTGTTTGTTTGTGCGTTACACGGGCCTCTCACTGCTGTGGCCTCTCCCGTTGCAAAGCACAGGCTCCGGACGCGCAGGCCCAGCGGCCGTGGCTCACGGGCCCAGCCGCTCCGCGGCACGCAGGATCCTCCCAGACCGGGGCACAAATCTGTATCCCCTGCATCGGCAGGCAGACTCTCAACCACTGCGCCACCAGGGAAGCCCTTGCTTCTTTTTTGCTTACTGTATTGGGGTTAGGTTTGGCTGCATGAAGCAGGGGAAAACAACCAGAAAATAAGAGTGGCTTAAACAAAAATTGGTATTTCCCTCTCAAGTTTTAGAAGTCCAAAGTTAGTCTAGAGCTGGCCTGGCACTTCATGGAGACAGATGCAGCATCCTTGTTCCAGCCAAGAAAGTCACACATGTATTTATTTATGCTTTCAAATATACTTGCATTTGGAAGATATCAGCCTCTGTTCCCAATGTCACCACCTCATGGTCTAAGAGAGCTGCTGGAGCTCTAGCCATTATATTTGCATTCCAACCAGAAGATGAGAGGACAAAGGGAACATGCCCTCTCTTTAAGAACCTTTCCCCTGACTTCCCTGGTGGTCCAGTGGTTAAGAATCCACCTGCAATGCAGGGGACGCAGGTTTGATCCCTGGTCGGGAAACTAAGATCCCACATGCCCCAGGGCAACTAAGCTCACACATGCCACAGCTACAGAGCCCGCACGCCTCAAGGAAAGGTCCCGCATGCTACAACTAAGACCTGACACAGCCATAAATAAATAAATAAAGTGGTTGTACTATTTTTAAAAAAAGAACCTTTCCCAAAGTTCGCAAATACCATTTCTGCTTTCATTCTGCTGGCAAAAACTTAGTCACTTGGCTACACTAAACTGGAAGGGAGGCTAGAAAATGCAGTTTCAGTACTGAGGAAGAAAGGAAGAATAGATACTGGGGGACAAGTAGAAGTTTCTACCATAGTCTCAAATCTCATCACTGTTTAAAACATTAAGTATTTTAAGATTCTCCTAGATTTTTTACCTTTATTACAGAAGAGTATCTGAGAATAAATGCTTACCCCCGTTTATGAAGAAGGATGTTACTGTTGACCTGCCATTAGGATGCACACGCTTTGAGTTGCCTTCCCAGACGTGAGAGGGGACTTGCATGAATGCAGCTTGTTTCTCCATCATTCTGTAAGCCTCTACTTCACAGAGAATCAAACACGTATGTAGCTATGCTTTCAAAAATACGGGTATTTGAAAGATATTGGGATTAAGTTGCTGATGTCAACATTTCGGTGTCAGCATTTCAAATGTACTGATTTGAGTCTTTAGTAAAGTTGCAGATCAGCTTTAAAAAAACTCCACATACGCCCTGATTCAGTTGGTATTCGATTATCTCTCTACCTAAGCATGTTTTCTTAAATTCCTATTACCTCCTAGATTCTGGAGTCTTTGTGACTTCAGGACCATTTTCAGGTTTGGGCCAGGACAGGTTCTAAAAGACCTACTTCACCTAAAACTGGACAGGTAGAATCCAGTCCAGTTGGTTCAAACCCACTAAGAGAAAGGAACAATCCAGGCTGTCCTTCACACCAGGTCCCACAGGTTCTGGTTCTTACTTTCTTGAGGCTGCTTCATGAACTTCCTCTAATGGATGGCATTCATGTCGCATCTTTTAAGCACACCAAAGTATACTGCAGGAGCTATGTTATGTAAAGCATATTGTGTAACCATGTACTTCCAAAAATAGTGTCTTTCTCCGTAAGCTTATTGGGTTGTGAAACAAAAAGACTTCCTGTTAGTAAGTCAGTTAGAACTGTTGTATTTGGATGAAGTTGACTTGAGACTAAGAGCACATTCCTTTGGATCTTAAATGACCCTCTCCTAAAAGGATGGATATTCAGTATCAGTCATCTAGGTAAAAGATGGTCTTTTAGAGGGAAAACAGGATACCAAAGCTTGGAAGATCATTTGATTTAGGCAGAAGAGGAAATGCTTCTTTCTGAAGTCTAGACTCTGATGACAGTGGATACATTTATCAGTTGGTTTCTTTCGGTTACAAATAACAGAGAAAAACAATCTCAAACTGGCTTTTTAGAATAGTAAAAACAAACCAGCAAACAAAAAACCTAGTTTTAGAACAGAAAAAGGGGGACATAATCTCAGTTTACATAGAGATACATACAGAGAAAATGAGGAGTATGATACTCTCACAAATGAGTCAGGATTTTTTATGTCATGTTAAAATAACCATCTATGTTGTGACACAGGAAGAGGTGGTGATGAAATATTACAAGTACTGTATGTCAAGGATATATTCAGACACCAGTGTTTAAAAGACTGATATGATACGGAGACAAATTCTTCAGTGGGTAACAGGGAACAGAGGATAGGTCAGAAAAAGATACAGTAGTATAGTAGTATAAGAAGCCATAAAGGGACTTCCCTGGTGGCGCAGTCGTTAGGAATCTACTTGCCACAGGTTCAGTCCCTGGTCCAGGAAGACCCCACATGCACCACAACTACTGAAGCCCGGGCACTCAAGGGCCCATGTGCCACAACTACTGAGCCCGCGTGCTGCAGCTACTGAAGCCAGCGCGCCTAGAGCCTGTGCTCCGCAACAAGAGAAGCCACCGCAATGAGAAGCCCGTGCACCGCAACGAAGAATAGACCCCGCTCACCACAACTAGAGAAAGCCCGTGCGCAGCAACGAAGACCCAATGCAGCCAAAAATAAATAAAATTAAAAAAAAAAACCCTAAAGAAGTTAGATGGAAGGCCTCTGGGGACAGGAAAAGAAATACAATAGGTGACCCCAAAATTAATAAATCATTTCAACACGTAATTTTTATAATATAGATTGACTTTAATTATACTAGAAGGGTAGCACATATGAAATGTTTTTTAAACAATGCTTATTGATGAAATCAATGAGATTACTGAGTTTCATATGTCTTCTGTATTAGTTATCTCTTGCTATCTAGCAAATTATCCCAAAACATCAGCAACTTGAAACATCAACTATTTATTTATAATCTTGTACAGTTTCTGAGGGTCAGGAATCTGAGCTTAGTTGAGCTGTTCTGGCTCAGGATTCCTCATGAGCTTATAATTAAACTGTCAGCTGCGGCTGCAAACATCTGAA
>NC_041221.1:4485540-4489618 GCF_002837175.3 Physeter macrocephalus
TTTCCCACAGAAATGACACTAAGAATAAAACGTACCCAAGGTTTACAGAAATATTAAATACATACATGAGAATTTTGAACAAAATCTGTAGGTTGACCAAGGAACAAAACTACCTATTTTATATTACCATTTCTGTGGACAAGTATGTCCCAAAAGCCAAAATTGCCTTTCAGCCATCTTTTAGAACAGTTCCTAATTTGGATCTGCCTGCCTAGACCATGTCTTTACACAATATGGTGGTAATATGAACTATGACATATTTTTTAGGCCAGAGCATTTAGAGTTAGGCAGGTCTGATTAAATCACTTCTCTAAGCCTGTACCATTATTGGAACATAGAGTGATTGTAAAGATCAAATATAGGTGAAAGCATTTCTGAAACTAAACTGCTAGAGAAATGATGTTATATTCAACTCAGTATTCAACCCGTAAAAATAATGATGTTTGGAGGCTATACTCACCCTTTGTGGAAATTAGTGCTATTTTTCCTGAAATCATGCTTAGATGTTTGCGGAATACAGCTTTTGTTTAATTGTTCATATGAAGAGTAGCTGGTGTCACTACTTCCTAGACAGGTTTATAAGTATTCGGTGATTTCTTTGCTCTTGTTTTCTCTTTCTGCCAGGAGGTGAAACGGCAGAAATGCCTGACATGTACCCTCCTGGAGAGTATGATCTAGCTGGTTTTGCCGTTGGTGCAATGGAGCGGGATCAGAAACTCCCTCACCTGGAAAGAATCACTGAAGGGGACGCTGTTATTGGAATAGCTTCATCTGGTCTTCACAGCAATGGATTTAGCCTTGTGAGGAAAATTGTAGCGAAATCTTCCCTTCGGTACTCCTCTCCAGCACCTGATGGCTGTGGTGGCCAGGCCTTAGGTAAACATACTCACATTTAAACTCTCCTGCTTGGGAATGTCTGAGCAACCACTTAGTTGGGTTAGGCTTTCGTTACTTAAAGTTAGAATGGAACAAACTGCATATGTTTTGGTTTTATATTCATATACTAAGTTTTTGTCTCATCTTCCTAATATACAGGTGACTTACTTCTAACTCCAACCAGAATCTACAGCCATTCACTGTTACCTGTCCTGCGTTCAGGACATGTTAAGGCCTTTGCACATATTACCGGTGGGGGATTGCTAGAAAACATCCCCAGAGTCCTACCTCAGAAATTTGGGGTGGATTTAGGTAAGATTGCTAAAGAGAACGTTTACTCAGAAAACTGTTATGAGAAAAAATACATTGTGGAAGGGAACTTTATGGGTAGTTAGTACACATATGATTATACCTGGAAAATTCTTTTTTTTAATATTATATTTATTTATTTGGCTGTGCCAGGCCTTAGTTGCGGCATGCAGGATCTTTTTAGTTGTGGCATGCAGAATCTTTAGCTTTGGCATTCGAACTCTTAGTTGCGGCATGTGGGATCTAGTTCCCTGACAAGGGATCAAACCTGGGCCCCCTGCGTTGGGAGTGCAGAGTCTTAGCCACTGGACCACCAGGGAAGTCCCTACCTGGAAAATTCTTAAATCATTGGGGCTTCTTGGGGAAAAAATAGGACTGACCCTTTTCCACCTTTTCTCGCTTCATTAGTCATGTTTATAAGGCATAAAGTCCTCGTGTAATTGACTTAGATGAAATTCTTTAAGCAGATTGTCCAAGGGTGTCAGTAAGCACAAGCTCTATCAAGATGGAATCAGGAACATGCTGGGAAGGGAAGTGGTAGTTATTAAATAGTCCGTGCAGGGGATAAAGGAGACCTGAACCAAGGCATAGAGAAGGGAAACAGATTGGAGAATCATTTTGTGCTTAGAAGGAAAAAGAAGTCCCAAGTTTCTAGTTTAGTAGGTGAGTAGATTTGGAATAGGAAGTGGAAATACAGTGTTTTAAATCTTTGAAGTATTTATTGTAGTGTTTTTGTGAGCAGAAGTTAAGTTGGGTACTTATATGCAGATAGTAATAGTTAATCGCAAAGAGAATAGGAGGGACCAAAAGGTTGTTCCTCAGTATTCCACCTACCTTAAAGTTTGGCTAGAGGTAGAATTTCTAAAAAAGAATAGTCAAAATCTGGCAGTAAACCATGTAAAAGTACCAACTCCGAGCAAGGATTTCAACATGACACTGGTTAGCAGTGTCAAAAAGCAGCTTGGTGAGGATAGATGCCACCCCCCATATATTGGAGCCAGGGGTGATGGCAGAGATACAGAGACAATGAGTGAAGATTGCTGTTTCAGGAAACTTATTGGTTGGGAATTCCCTGGTTGTCCAGTGGTTAGGACTCAGTGGTTTCACTGCAATGGCCGGTTTCAGTCCCTGGTCGGGGAACTAAGATCCTGCAAGCCATGCAGCAGGGCCAAAAAAAAAAAAAAAAGAATTTTATGTGTGTGTCTATATAGGTATTACCTAAAAATTTTTATTAGAGATTTTTGTTGTATTAGAGGATATGTTCTTACACCTAAATTTAGATTTTTTTTTTCACATTCACAAAAGGGTAGTATGCCAACCTTTACTGGAATTCAACCATTAGAGCATCTAATTCATTAGGGGATTTCCAAGAATCTAGTTAGTTAACGCAGCACAAAACTTCGCTCAATCGTGAATACTGGCCAAGTGTGACAAGAAAAGTGTTCTTAATGCCTGAGGTACAAATAGATCCCCAAAAAACTTCTGAAAGGCCAGTTTATAGTTTTACCCTCTGTAAAATAGCAGTGCTGGTTTTAATTTCCATAGGTTTGTATATGTACATACTTCTATACTTTGTGTCTATAATAGGTTAATTGAACAACTCTTGCCTGTTTTCAGATGCCCAGACCTGGAGGATCCCCAGGATCTTCTCGTGGTTACAGCAGGAAGGACACCTCTCTGAAGAAGAGATGGCCAGAACATTTAACTGTGGGATTGGGGCTGCCCTCGTGGTATCCAAGGATCTGACACAGCAGATTCTGCAGGACATTCAGCAGCACAAGGAAGAAGCCTGGGTGATCGGCAGAGTGGTTGCATGTCCTGAAGGTAACTGTTCCTTATTTAGTTGCTCTTAGATTTCAAGCCATTGATATGGCAACTATCTTTACGCAGCTGTAACATGAAAACACCCACGCCAGTAATACCACGCATCTCTCCATTTCTGCCTCAGGGTTCTGACACCTCTGTGTAACAGTCACATATGCACAACTACACCCTGCAGGACAACCCTTGACCAGCGGGGTGAGAACTAGTGAATAAATGCCCACTTTAGGGACAGAAGAAGGGAACGGTTCTGAGGCACAGTCTACATGGCTCCTTTGAGGGTCTCAGTGGAATCAAGCCCCAGTTGCCCACAGTGGTGACCAGTTTAATAACACACTCTTATATTGGCTCTTCCCCATCCTCATTCTGGTTCCCTAGGATCACTTCCCAAAGTAATCACCTCGCATGTAAGACCTTATCTCAGGCTCTGCTTTGTGGTTCAACTCAATTCAAGGAGTAGTGAGCAGGCACCCTGACCAGTACTGTGTATGACTCAGAACTCTGTTGGAAGTACTAGAAATTGGCAGATTGACAGAAAACCAACTCAGATTCTCTAACAGAGATGTCAAGGCTTGTTAATTTTGTCTGTATCTGCCTTCCATCCCTTTATTGTGTGGCTCTCATTTTCAGGCAGGCTCTCCAAATACCGGAAAGATGTCTTGAGCCCACATCCTAAAACTCACATTGCAGTAAGAGAGCCCCTCTCTTTCTCAACATCCTGTATCAAGTCTTTGAATGGTCTTGCTTGGGTCACATGCCTACCCTTGAAGCCAAGAGGTCATAGCACTATTGTGGATGCAACACTTGCGGGAAAGGGGAGACAACACCAGCCGGCAGTAACATATCCACTTTATGTTTAGATATAGTGCTGTAGCTTTTAGTTGAAGTGGGCAGTTATATATGTTCACCATCAGGAAGTTTGTTTGAATGAGTGACAGTAAGTAAAGCAAACCTATCATTTTAGTCCTTGCATATCTTATTTGTGTGTGTGTGTGTGTGTGTGTGTGTGTGTGTGTGTGTGTGTGTGTGTGTGTGTGTGTGTGTGTGTGTGTGTGTGTGTGTGTTATGTGGG
>NC_041221.1:4489947-4501447 GCF_002837175.3 Physeter macrocephalus
CCCCTGCATCTGCAGGCGGACTCTCAACCACTGCGCCACCAGGGAAGCCCTTGCATATCTTATTTTCAGAATAAAACACAATACTCTAAAGTTTTTATAGAACACTTCTCTTTCCATATTACTATTAATTCACAGTTGTTCTTTTTTTATTTATTGGGTGTGTTTGAAACAAAGGTTCTCCTCGTGTGAAAGTCAAGCATCTGATTGAAACCATGCAAATAAATGGATCAGTATTGGAGAATGGCACCCTGAAAAATCATTTCTCTGTTCAACCAAAAAAGGCAAGAGTAGCTGTCTTAATATCTGGGACAGGTGAGATGTGGCTTCCTCTTTACTATAGAGCTGTAGAAATGCTCTTCCTTTTCTCCCACCCACACGCCCCCCCCCCCCCCAAAAAAAAATCCCTCCTTCCGACTGTGAGAACACTCAGTACTGGGGCCAGGTATCATTAAGGAGTGTTATCTTTTCTACATCCTCAGTCTTTCCACTTCGGCATTTGAAACAGCTTCTAAAGGAAAAATAGAGGGTGTTGGGAAGATGGTTGAAGAGAGAGAAGCTAGAAAAGACAGAATGGAAATTCCAACTTCTTTTGAATCATAGCTTTGTAGTTGAAAAGTCTTAGGACAGTTGAGGCTTTTTAAAATTGTTAATAGTAACAATACAAAATTTGTGTTTGATTCTTACGGACAGCGGGGTAAAGTACTAAGAGCATTGTATTCTCTCATATGGATGGATATAGTATGATTCTTTTTTCCTTTTTTTTTTTTTTTTTATTTGCACCACACCATGCGGCTTGTGGGATCTTAGTTCCCCAACCAGGGATTGAACCCAGGCCCTCAGCAGTGAGAGCAGAGTCCTAACCACTGGACGGCCAGGGAATTCCCTCCACTGTTTTAAGTAACATTGCTATGAACATTCTTTTAAATATACAGTAAGTTTGTAAGTGCATATCTGATTATTTCTTTAGGTTAACTTTCCCAGAAGTATAATTGCTTTACAAGTCTATTTTAAGGTTTCAGTATACTTTAGACCCAAGTTGATGGTAAAGCAAAGAAACTACTGTAAGGGTCACAGTGGTTTATTCTTCTTCAGAGGGTTGATTTTTTCCTTGCTTAATTAAGCAGCTTATCCCTCATCAATCAGTTTTAAAATCATGTTATACTGTTTCTCCTGCTATGCTAAATCATATTATTTTGCAGGAGCAATTACATATCCTTGAACCAGAAGTGCCTATGTTTTTGTAAGATACTAATCCATTATTCCAAGAGGAATGGAATTTTAAAGCCTCACATATTTTGCCAATCTTTTCTAAGACATTTTTATTCAAAAATCTTGACCATTCCCTATTCAAAATGGTATAAACGTTTTAAAGAAGTGTGCACTCACCTGTGTTTTTCTCCCTTTTTCAGGATCAAACCTCCAAGCTCTCATAGACAGTACTAGGGAGCCAGGTAGCTCTGCACACATTGTTGTTGTGATCTCCAACAAAGCTGCAGTGACTGGCTTAGATAAAGCAGAAAGAGCCGGAATTCCCACCAGAGTAAGTTACTTTGAAAAGTATCTTTCAAGATTATTTAAACTCATAATCTGCCCCCAAGTGTTCTTTGGATGCCTGGATTTGGGGTGGGTGCTGGGCTTGCCTTTATACTCATCCTCTCCATTCCTTAATTCTTGACATCACGTGTATCTTCAGAAGGAGGTGAAGTATGGTCTATGTAAAGGTTGAGTTTTAAATTATTTTTGGTAATTTGTTGGAAACAGATTGTACTTATCTTTTTCTATTCTAGGTAATTAATCATAAATTATATAAAAATCGTGTAGCATTTGACACCACAGTAGACCAAGTCCTTGAAGAGTTCTCCACAGACATAGTGTGTCTTGCAGGATTCATGAGAATTTTATCTGGCCCCTTTGTCAGAAAATGGAATGGTGAGCAAAAATTGTTTGATACTACATTGAGGAATTGACTGAAAATGGGCTGTAGGGTGGTTAACTCGCCAAACAATCCCAGTCTCGGTATTTACTGTGACGGTTTATTTTGACACATGTCATAACTGAATTTCCTTTGCCTTTAGCCCAAAGAATAATGATTTATTATCCTGCTCTCTCTATCAGTTTTCTTTGGCCTGCTATAATTACGGTTTCTAATGTAGCTTAGGTTGGTTTCACATTATTGCAAACATACTATTTCATCTTCTGGATAAATATTGGGAAGAGACTTTTTTTACTTGTTTAGAAGCAAGAGAAGGTGACTCTCTGTATCCCAAAATAGAGTTCCTCTTCTGAGGAACTGTGAACCATTGCCAGAAGATGGAAAGGAAGGCATTGTTGCCAGATAACGTAGTATCTGCTGTTAATGCCTTTCCCACAGAAGTTTTGACTGCTTCCTGTGGTTCTTTTTTGTGCACATATTTGGTCAGTAAATGTGTTTCCTCTTCAGAGAGTTTGTTTTCTTAAGTGAATATAGTTAGAGCACTTGTGGTGTAATATACCACAGGCAATGCTTTTGGTGACATAAGGCACACAGACTGACTAATCCGGCGTCTGTGGATTAGTTACATGTGAACATGCCACTTCATGGTTAGAAGTCAAGCACATAGACAGTACGCAGGAACCTCCTGTCTTTCTAATATTATGTGCCAGGGACAAGTTGAATTTTCTTCAAGAGCCCTATGATCCAGATTAGAACCCCTCCTATCCAGCTTTGAGTCACTGCAGGTGCCTGTTCAGAAGCCCCTCCGTGTGTCTTCAGCTGTGCAAGGCAGAAACCTGCTGCTCCCAGGGCCTCCCTGGATGAGAACGTGTATTTCACTTTTCTTCATTTCTGTCTTTGACAAAGAAAACACCCATCCTAGAAAAACCTTGCTCCTACTGACACCTGATTCTAGACAGGAAAGTGTATGTTCCTTTGACAGAATACATAGGGTTTTTAAATTCTGACCACTATGTTTTAATTAATTTCCAGGCAAAATGCTCAACATCCACCCATCCTTGCTCCCTTCGTTTAAGGGTTCAAATGCCCATGAACAAGTCTTGGATGCCGGGGTCACCGTCACTGGGTGCACCGTGCACTTTGTAGCTGTGAGTATGTCTCTTTCTACCAAAATATTATTAGTATTTAATGTAAATTGTACTTAGCAGAAGTAATGTTCAAAACTTTCTCACTTTCTTTTCCAGGAAGATGTAGATGCTGGACAAATTATTTTACAAGAAGCTGTTCCGGTGAAGAGGGGTGACACTGTTGAAACTCTATCTGAAAGAGTAAAATTAGCAGAACATAAAATATTTCCCTCAGCCCTCCAGCTGGTGGCCAGTGGAACTGTACGGCTTGGAGAAAATGGCAAGATCTGTTGGGTCGGAGAGGAGTGAAGCATCCTAATCCAAGAATGGAGCCAGCTTTGAAAGAATTCTAGCTGCTTCCAGGGTGACTTTTATCGTGGACTCAGCCTGAAAGATATCTAAGACATATATGTATTGCTTCCAGTGGTCTTTCAGGTTTTACCTGTTTGGGGCCTTTTTGTTCATCATCAAAACAGGCATTCAGAATTCCTTTTACTTTCAGCCAAATAAGATACCAAAACTTAATCTTTCTTACATTCTTTTTCAAAGAGCCAAGAAGTCTAATAAGTTAATATCTCTTCCCCATATTGTATATCTGTACTGATTTGAATTGAGACTTCTCTAATTATTCTGATCCTAAGTTAGTGTCATAAAATGTTGAGGTAGCTCCCATTTCTGAGGGATAGTGTTCTTTGTACTTCGAAATACATTACACATTCCTATAATAGTTGACAATTTTTGTAATACCCAGATTTTAGCTTCACAGTTTGGGAGGATGGAAGGCAGTCTACTCAGACTAGTAAAGAGTATAATGGGACTGCAGGATTTCCCACTCTAGCCAGTCATTTCTAATGTGGGTATGCAGTTCTGGAACCGGGAGGTCTGGGTTGACATACTGGGCCACATGTGCATGACCCTACACAGAGGACCACATTTCTGTCGTAGCTGAGCAAGCAGGGAATGGCCACCTGGCCCACAGGCAGCCAGCCAGCCGTAGACTGCTGAGCCACCTTCAGGGTGGCCTAAGAGCTCTGCCTGCCCAACAGGGGGGCACCTTACTGGAAGGGTACCCCGAAGCCCTGTTCAAGTCCTCCCTTGGAGTTTAAACTCAAAACTTAACGGCACAGGACTCTTACAGTAGTTATATACAGAAGAGGGTAAACTCTCGCCTTAATACAGGAAAGAGTAGAGGGTCAAGAGAAGCAGAGTGCCAGAAAAAAGGACGGACACCTTTGCCAAGAGACCCTCATCACTGCCTCTGGTGCAAGTCAGCTTCCCCAGGCAGCTGGCCAACATTACCCGACCTCTCCTTGACTGTGGTCGGCAGCTGCCATCAAATGACGTCCAGGTACATCATTTCACATAGGTGTCTTTGCTGCAAAAACAATTGACGCATTTTTTTCTAGGGTCCACTCAACATAATAAGCACCTATTATGTATATGCCAAACTATCCTATGAAGTTTTTAGAAAGTTAGAAGATATAAAGGAAAATGTTATTGGTTGATAAAATCATATACTGTAATAAAAGTAGAAGCTGGTACCAGGGTAAATTAGAAAAATCAGTAAGAGTTTATGACTTTAGAAATACAATTTTCCAGCCCTTATTTAGACACTAATATCCACTAAAAGGAACCTGGACACCATGGAAGGTAGCTGATTCAGTATCTTCAGATAGGAAGAATCAAATTGTGTCTGAAATATGTGGTTGACAGAAACCAAAAAAAAAAAGTTGGAAGTAGCAGGGATGATACTGAAAGGACAGAGGGAGTCAGCTGAAAGGGTGTCCTACTGTCTAGTTTGTGATAATATTATTTGGACATGTTGAGTGTGTGAGCAGCTGTTGGTTTATAATGATACTCAGAGAAAAGGTCATTTAAGTTATGAAAAAGGCAATGAATAGAAGGGTGAAAATAAGATGTGAGTCTTTTATTAATGTAATAAATATGGATATTTGCCTTTTATTATAGATGTCTCTGTTTCTATTTGTGTAAGCAGGAGTAAAACAAATGAGCCCCTACATCGTGTTCAGGTAGAAAGATACGGGGTGGATAGGGGAAAGAGGGTTCAACTGTTAATCAGTTCTGCTGGTTACACACAACAATCAAAAAGGATTCAAATGTGAGTTCCAAAATGATGAGTAAGCCAAATATTCTAAAGAGGAATGTTATAATAATTTCTAAGAGATTTCAGTCTCTAAATGTTCCTTCTTAAATTTTTTACCATTTTTAACTACTATACATAACTACTATACATAAACTTTAAAAATAACTCAAGTACAGGGAATTCCCTGGCAGTCCAGTAGTTAGAACTCGGCACTTTCACTGCCGAGGACCCAGGTTCAATCCCTGATCGGGGATTGTTCATCAAGATCCCACAAGCCACGCGGCACAGCCAAAAATAATTAAATAAATAAAATAAGTACAATATGGTATTTAATTATAATAATAATTATAATAAAGTTTAACGACTGGTACAGCTAGTCCCTCCTCATTACTTTTTTTCAGAATTTTCTTAGCTATTCTCCCATGCTAAGCAGCCAGAACCACAGCCAAAATCACGCCCAGGAAGAGACTGGCAAGGACATTGCTGCCATGGCCACATCAGCCTCCTTCCGCCCTACTTCAGTGAGCATTCCATTTGTAGCTGCTCCCGCAATCGAAATGCACTCAGAATGCCTCTATCTCTGGGTCACTTGCCCAGGCAGGATTATCTGATTGGTCAAGTCTAGGTCGGTCACCCTGCTGTCATGGCCAGGGGTCAAAGAAAACAGGAAGATGGCCTTTGGGCTGTCACGAGAAAAACTGCCTCTCACACAATGGTGGATGCCCCAGACGAGGGATCCCCGTGCTCAGCAGCCCCCATTTGACAAAGGTCCAGCTCCACAGGTCACCTGATAGATGCAGCTGCAAGTAGTTCAGGAAGATTAATAAAATTCCAGTTGTTTTGTTTTTTCTTTTTAAGTTCATGTTCTGCTGCCAGTTCCTCCTGGCTTTTTTATCTCCCTGAACTGCTTTTTACCAATTATCTAATACATAAATTTTACCTCTTCCATCTCTGTTCTCTTTTAGACAGTCTTATAGCCATTCTTTCTCAAGCCATGTAAAGCTTACATTAACCACAACACAAGGCCATAAGTAGAAATAATCCAAATGTCTGTCAGTTAATGAATTGAAAAATAAAATGTAGACTATCCATGCAATGAAATATTACTCTGCCGTAAAAAGGAAAGAGATACTGATACACCCTACAACATGGACCAACCTTACAACATTATGCTAAGTGAAAGAAGCCAGTCACATGACTGCACGTTTAGGATTCCATTTATATGGAATGTCCAGAATAAGCAAATCCTGACAGACCAAGTAGATTAATAGTTGCCCAGGGCTGTGGGGATAGAGGTATTTGGAGATGATGACTAAAGGATGCAATGTTTCTTTGGGGTAATGAGAATATAATAAAATCGATGGTGTGATAGATAGTTGCACCATCCCATGAACACACCTAAGCCACTGAACTGTACTCTTTATTTTTTTTTTTTCCGGTACGCGGGCCTCTCACTGTTGTGGCCTCTCCCGTTGCGGAGCACAGGCTCCGGACGCGCAGGCTCAGCGGCCATGGCTCACGGGCCCAGCCGCTCCGCGGCACGTGGGTTCCTCCCGGACCGCGGCACGAACCCATGTCCCCTGCATCGGCAGGCGAACTCTCAACCACTGCGCCACCAGGGAAGCCCGAACTGTACTCTTTAAATGGGTGAATTCTGTGGCATATGAATTATATTCAATAAAACTGTTCCCCAAAAAAGAGAAATACAACTCCTTCTCTGTTACCGTAGAAAGATTAATGCATAGTTTTTGAAATAAATCAAGATTACATGTAATCTTATGTTATAAAATGCATCAAGCTTACATTTAAAATACTTCACGTTCAGCATGAAGTCACTTAAATGAATACAGATAGGACTTCCACACTTTGTCACGGAAACTGATGCCAAAAGCTCGGCCTCTGTGCACCGCTGTCAGATCGGATCTCGGAGAGAGTTTTGGGTGAAATAGAAAAGGATAGCTTTATTGTTTTGCCAGGCAAAGGGGGACAGAACGAGCCGCTGTCTCAAAAAATATGTCCCAACCCAGGAGGATTTGATGAAGTTTTATAACAATACTCCAAGGGTGGGGTTACTGACAAGATGAGGGTGTGAGCAGGGTCTCAGGTGGTGGGTCTCTTAATCTTGATGAGCTTCTCTGGTCCCTTTAATCTTGCCTCAGGTGGTTTTTTGGCCGCTCCTCCCTTGATGAGCAACTGTAAAAATCTGCCCTTTGGAACTCAGGAAAGGTCATGGAGGCTGGAGTCTGGTCTACAAGGAAAGGGGGACAAAAAGAGGCCTCCATGCCCCGGAGCCCCACAGTCACCCCACCCCCACCCCCGCCCTGGTTTCCAAACCATACTAAAGACTATCCATCAGAATAGCAATCCTAATCCTCAAAGCCTCCATCTGTTAACCTGGTAGTTCCCTGGGTAAACTTATTAAAAATGCTAATTCCTGAGCCCCATCTGTATTCTGAGCATTGCAATAAAGCACTGCATGAAGATTTTAATATTCCAAATCGATTTCATTTTTTTGTTTCATGAATTGAAATATTTGTGGACAATGAAAGTCAAATTGCATTTTAAATTTTTCTGCACCACTAACCTCCAAAAATTTATAGGAAAAAAGAGTTTGGGGGACTTCCCTGATGGTGCAGTGGTTAAGAATCCGCCTGCCAATGCAGGGGACACGGGTTCCATCCCTGGTCCGGGAAGATCCCACGGGCCACGGAGCAGCTAAGCCCGCGCGCCACAACTACTGAGCCCGTGCACCACAACTACTGAAGCCCACGTGCTCTAGGGCCGGCTCTGCAACAAGAGAAGCCACCGCAACGAGAAGCCCGTGCACCTCAATGAAGAGAAGCCCCGCTCGCCGCAACTAGAGAAAAGCCCGCGTACAGCAACGAGACCCAACGCAGCCAAAAAAATTTTTGTGTAGCAGTATCACTCAATTCCTTGACTGCTTCTGTTACAAGCAAAACCAAAATAAAACAAGATCTATCATTAAAAAATCATTTTTAATTAAATATTCAGCTAAAGGACTTCCCTGGTGGTCCAGTGTTAAGACTCTATGCTCCCAATGCAGGGGGCATGGGTTCGATCCCTGGTTAGGGAACTAGATCCCACAGGCATGCCGCAACTAAGAGTTCACATGGTGCAACTAAGGAGCCTACGAGCCGCAACTGAGACCTGGTACAACCAAATAAATAAATATTTTAAAAAATAGTTGATTCCATTAACAAATGAAAACATATGAGGCTGAACTTTAAGTTTTCTATATTTGTTTTCCTTTCCAAATACTTCTGTTATCTGACTTAAGAAAATAAAAAGCCTCAGTATTACTATGATACATTAAACTTACAAAATAAGTTGATGGCTAAAATTCTCTTAGATATGCTAATAATGTATATAAACTTAGGAAGATTTCAATGTTAAAGTCTAAATTACTCAATTACACATTTTCAATTATAGTTTAAGACTGTCCCAGAATTCTATTAGGTGTGAGTTTCTAAATATTAAACCTTATAAAATACCAAATATACTCTAGTTTCTTAACGCAAAAAAATTAACACTTCTGATTTTTCACTGAGATATAATTCACATACTATACTTTTAAAGTGTACAATTTGGTGATTTTTAGAATATGAACAAAGTTGTACAACCATCACTACTATCTAATTCCAGAACCTATCCGTTAGCATTCACTCACCTTAGTGTTTTGCTTCTTCCACTTAGCATAATGTTTGTAAGGTCCATGCATGTTGTAATATGTATTGGTACCTCATACATTTTTATGACTGAATAATATTCCACTGTATGGATATATCACATTTTGTTTATCCATTCATCAGCTGATGAACATGTGGGTTGTTTCTACTTTGGGGCTATCATGAATAATGTGGCTGTGAATACTCATGTACAAGTTTTTATGTGGAAGCATGTTTCCAGTACTCTTGGGTAAATAGGTAGGAGTAGAATTGCTGAATCACTGGTAACTCCATGTTTAACCTTTCAAGAAACTGCAAAAAAAAAAAAATAAATAAAAAAAAAAAAAAAAAAAAAAAAAAAAAAAAAAAAAAAAAAAAGAAACTGCAAACCGTTTTCTAAAGGGGCTGTTCCATTGTACATTCCCATCATCAATATATAAGGGTTCTGATTTTTCCACATCCTCACCAACACTTGCTATTGTCTATAATTTTGATTATAGCCATTCCAGGGGTATGAAGGAGTATCACACTGTGGTTTTGATTTACATTTCCCTAATGACTAATGATGTTAAGCATCTATTAATGTTTTAGTGGCCATTTGTATGTCTTCTTTGGTGAAATGTCTATTCAAATTCTTTGCTCATTTTAAAACTGAGTTAAATGTTTTTTTTATTAATGAGTTGCAAGAGTTCTTTATATATTCTGGATACCAGACCCTTATCAGATATGTGATTTGAAAACTTTTTCTCACATTATGTGGCTTGTGTTTTCAGTTTCTCAATGGTATTCTTTGAAGCACAGATATTTTTAATTTTGATGAAGTCCAACTTTTCTATTTTTTCTTTTGTTACTTGTGCTTTCGGTATCATATCTAAGAAATCATTGCCAAATGCAAGGTCACAAAGGTTTACACCTATGTCTCCTTCTAAGAGTTTTATAGTTTCAGCTCTTACCTTTGATCCATCCCAAGTGCATTTTTGTATATAATGTGAAGCAAGGGTTCGACTTCATTCATTTGCAAGTGGATATATAGTTGTCCCAGCACCATTTATTGAAAAATCTATTCTTTCCCCCATTTAATTGTCTTGGCACCCTTGTCAAAAATCAGTTGACCATAAATGTATGAGTTTATTTCTGGACTCTCAATTATATTCCATTTATCTATATGTCAGTACCTTATGCCAGTACCACAAAGTCTTGATTACTGTAGCTTTGTAGTGAGTTTTGAAATCAGGAAGTGTGACTTCTCTAACTTTGTTCTTTTTTTTCTTTTTTTAAAAAATATTTATTTATTTATTTAGGCTGTGCCTGGTCTTAGTTGTGGCGTGCAGGATCTTTAGTTGTGGCATTCGAACTCTTAGTTGCTGCATACATGCGGGATCTAGTTCCCTGACCAGGGATCGAACCTGGGCCCCCTGCATTGGGATCTCGGAGTCTTACCCACTGGACCACCAGGGAAGTCCCCTGTTTTTCTCTTTCGAGAGTATTTTTTTATATTCTGTGTTCCTTGAATTGCCATATAAATTCATGATCAGCTTGTCAACTTTTTTCAGAAAGGCCGACTGAGATTTTGAAAGGAACTTATTTTAACCTGTAGATTAATTTGGAGAGTATTGCCATCTTAACAATATTAAGTCTTCCAATCAATGAACACAGGATGTCTTTCCATTTACTTGGGTCTTCTTTCATTTCTTCCAGCAATATTTTATAATATTTTTAAACATCTTTATTGGATTATAATTGCTTTACATTGTTGTGTTAGTTGCTGCTGTATAACGAACTGAATCAGCTATACGTATACATATATCCCCATATCCCCTCCCTCTTGTGTCTCCCTCCCACCCTCCCTATCCCACACCTCTAGGTGGTCACAAAGCACTGAACTGATCACCCTGTGCTATGTGGCTGCTTCCCCAATAGCTATCTATTTTACATTCAGTAGTGTATTATTTTATAATTTTTAGTGTCTTATACCTCCCTGGTAACGTTTATTCCTAATTGTTTTCTTTTTTCATTTTGATGCTATTTTAAATGGAATTGTTAATTTCTTTTGCAGCCTGTTCAGTGCTAGTTTATAGAAATACAACTTATGCTTGTATTTTGACCTTGTATCCTGCAACTTTGCTGAGTTCATTTATTAAGTCTTGCAGTGTCTTTATCAACTCTTTAGGATTTTCTATATAGAAGATAATGTCATTGGAAATGTAATTTTACTTCTTTCTTTCCCGTTTTTTTTCCCAAATAAAATATGTAGTTTATTTCTTTTTCTTGTCTAATTTACCTGGTTAAAACTTCAAGTAAAATGCTAAATAGTAGTGGTGAGAGCTGACATCCTGTCTTGTTGCTAGGGGAACAAGTTTTCAGTCTTTCCTTTTAACTGGATTTTAGTAGATACCCTTTACTAGATTGAGGAAGTTCCTTCCTAGTCCTTGTTTGTTGGGTGTTTTTATTATGAATGAGAGTTAGATACTGTTAAATGCTTTTTCTGCATCAATTGAGATGATCATGTGGTTTTTTTCCTTTCATTCTATCAATATGGTAGATTAATTGATTTCCATATACTAAACCATCCTTGCTTTCCTCGAATGTCTCTCTTGGTCATGGTGTATAATCTTTTAATATGCTGCTGGATTTGACTTGCTAGTATTTT
>NC_041221.1:4501947-4555101 GCF_002837175.3 Physeter macrocephalus
ATAAATAAGGGTTATAAAATAGTTACAGAAGTTTTTTAATGTATGTTTTTGTGGGAATTTTAATAGTTAATAATATGAAAGATATTCATCATAACTGTAGTTTAAATGTAATTTGCTGTAGAGTGAGAGCTGGAGAAAGTAATTGTTTTAAATGAACTTAGTAAAAACACATCTTAATGTAATTCTAAAAGTTTTTGTAATAAATTAAGAACTTATTTTTAACCCAGGCTTCAGTTGTAAAAGAAGTATTGGAAAAGTGTCAGTCTTCAGATAACTGGTTTATGGAAAATAGTTTATTTAGTAACCTTTTATTTAACAAGAAGTGTTACGGTATCTTAACATGGAATGTAAGTTTTGGTTTATACGACTTATATCTAAATCTATTTTGGGGGATATTTGACAAAATTAATTTTCCTAAATTTCAGACTTGAAGGAGGCTTCCAGAAAAAGTAGATGTGTGTCTGTACAAACAGATCCTACTGATGAAATACCTACCAAAAAGTCGAAGAAACATAAAAAGCACAAAAATAAAAAGAAGAAAAAGAAGAAAGAAAAGGAAAAAAAGTATAAAAGACAGCCAGAAGAATCTGAATCAAAGCCGAAATCACATCATGATGGGAATGTAGATTTAGAATCAGATTCCTTTTTGAAGTTTGATTCTGAACCTTCAGAAATGGCACTGGAGCATCCTGTAAGAGCGTTCGGCCTATCTGACACCAGTGAGTCTCCTGCACTTGTGCTAGAACCTCCTGTAGTATCAATGGAGGTATTAGAGCCACACACCTTAGAAATTCTGAAGCCAGCTACAAAAACTGCAGAACTGTCAGTTGCATCTACATCAGTAGTTTCAGTGCAGTCAGAGCAGTCTGTAGCAGTAATGCTGGAACCATCCACGACAAAGATTCTGGATTCCTTTGCAACAGCACCAGTGCCTACTACAACAGTAGTGCTAAAGCCATCTGAGCCGGTTGTAACAATGTCAGTGGAGTGTCAGATGAAGCCTGTGCTGAAATCTTTGGAGAGCACACCTCCAGAGCCATCAAAGATCATGTTGTTAGAGCCTCCAGTGGCAAAAGTGCTAGAGCCGTCAGAAACCCTTGTGTCATCAGAGACACCTACTGAGGTGCACCCTGAGCCAAGCACATCGACAACAATGGATTTTCCAGAGTCATCGGCAACTGAAGTGCTAAGATTGCCAGAGCAGCCTGTAGCAGTACCATCGGAGATTGCAGATTCATCCATGACAAGACCGCAGGAGATGCTGGAGCTGCCCAAGACCACAGCGTTGGAGCTGCAGGAGTCGTCGGTGGCCTCAGCGATGGAGTTGCCGGGGCCACCTGCGACCTCCATGCTGGAGTTGCAGGGGCCCCCTGTGACTCCAGTGCTGGAGTTACCTGGGCCCTCTGCTACCCCGGTGCCAGAGTTGCCAGGGCCCCTTTCTACCCCAGTGCCTGAGTTGCTAGGGCCCCCTGCGACAGCAGTGCCTGAGTTGCCGGGGCCCTCTGTGACGTCAGTGCCACAGTTGTCGCAGGAATTGCCAGGGCTTCCAGCACCATCCATGGGGTTGGAGCCACCACAGGAGGTACCAGAGCCACCTGTGATGGCACAGGAGTTGCCAGGGCTGCCTGTGGTGACAGCAGCAGTAGAGCTGCCAGGGCAGCCTGTGGTTACAGTAGCAATGGAGTTGACCGAACAACCTGTGACGACGACAGAGTTGGAGCAGCCTGTGGGGATGACAACGGTGGAACATCCTGGGCAGCCTGAGGTGACGACGGCAACAGGGTTGCTGGGGCAGCCTGAGGCAGCAATGGTGCTGGAGTTGCCAGGACAGCCAGTGGCAACGACAGCGCTGGAGTTGCCAGGGCAGTCTTCGGTGACTGGGGTGCCAGAGTTGCCAGGGCTGCCTTCGGCAACTAGGGCACTGGAGTTGTCGGGGCAGCCTGTGGCAACTGGGGCACTGGAGTTGCCTGGGCAGCTCATGGCAGCTGGGGCACTGGAGTTCTCGGGGCAGTCTGGGGCAGCTGGAGCACTGGAGCTTTTGGGGCAGCCTTTGGCAACAGGGGTGCTGGAGTTGCCGGGGCAGCCTGGGGCGCCAGAGTTGCCCGGGCAGCCTGTGGCAACTGTGGCGCTGGAGATCTCTGTTCAGTCTGTGGTGACAACAACGGAGCTGTCAACGATGACCGTGTCGCAGTCCCTGGAGGTGCCCTCGACGACAGCGCTGGAGTCCTATAATACGGTAGCACAGGAGCTGCCTACTACATTAGTGGGGGAGACTTCTGTAACAGTAGGAGTGGATCCCTTGATGGCCCAAGAATCCCATATGTTAGCTTCTAACACCATGGAGACCCATATGTTAGCATCCAACACCATGGACTCCCAAATGCTAGCGTCCAACACCATGGACTCCCAGATGCTAGCGTCCAACACCATGGACTCCCAGATGTTAGCCTCTAGCACCATGGACTCCCAGATGTTAGCAACCAGCTCCATGGACTCCCAGATGTTAGCAACCAGCTCCATGGACTCCCAGATGTTAGCAACCAGCTCCATGGACTCCCAGATGTTAGCCACTAGCTCTATGGATTCCCAGATGTTAGCATCTGGCACTATGGACTCTCAGATGTTAGCTTCCGGCACCATGGATGCTCAGATGTTAGCGTCTGGTACCATGGATGCTCAGATGTTAGCATCTAGTACCCAAGATTCTGCTATGTTGGGTTCAAAATCTCCTGATCCCTACAGGTTAGCTCAGGATCCTTACAGGTTAGCTCAGGATCCCTATAGGTTAGGTCATGACCCTTACAGGCTAGGTCATGATGCCTACAGGTTAGGGCAAGACCCCTATAGATTAGGCCATGATCCCTACAGACTAACTCCTGATCCCTATAGGATGTCACCTAGGCCCTATAGGATAGCACCCAGGTCCTATAGAATAGCTCCCAGGCCATATAGGTTAGCACCTAGACCCCTGATGTTAGCATCTAGACGTTCTATGATGATGTCCTATGCTGCAGAACGTTCCATGATGTCATCTTACGAACGCTCTATGATGTCTTATGAGCGGTCTATGATGTCCCCTATGGCTGAACGCTCTATGATGTCAGCCTATGAGCGCTCTATGATGTCAGCTTATGAGCGCTCTATGATGTCCCCTATGGCTGAGCGCTCTATGATGTCAGCTTATGAACGCTCTATGATGTCAGCTTACGAGCGCTCCATGATGTCCCCGATGGCTGACCGATCTATGATGTCCATGGGTGCTGACCGGTCTATGATGTCGTCATACTCTGCTGCTGACCGGTCTATGATGTCATCGTACTCTGCAGCTGATCGATCTATGATGTCATCTTATACTGCTGATCGTTCAATGATGTCTATGGCAGCTGATTCTTACACCGATTCTTATACTGATACATATACGGAGGCATATATGGTGCCACCTTTGCCTCCTGAAGAGCCTCCAACAATGCCACCATTGCCACCTGAAGAGCCACCAATGACACCACCATTGCCTCCTGAGGAACCACCAGAGGGTCCAGCATTACCCACTGAGCAGTCAGCATTAACAGCTGAAAATACTTGGCCTGCTGAGGTGCCAGCATTACCTCCTGAAGAGTCTGTGTCACTGCCTGAACCTCCTGTGAGTCAAAGTGAGATTTCAGAGCCTTCAGCAGTGCTTGCTAATTATTCAGCATCAGCATCAGAGCCTTCAATGTTAGCATCAGAGGCTTCAATGACTGTTCCAGAACCACCACTGGAGCCAGAGTCTTTGGTCACGTCAACACCTGTAGAGTCTGCTGCTGTAGCAGAAGAGCATGAAATTGTTCCAGAAAGACCAGTGACTTATATGGTGTCCGAAACTCCCACATCAGGTGAATCGACTGTGTTAACATCAGAGCCTTCTGTTATGTCAGAGGCAGCAGAAACTTTTGATTCCATGAGGGCTTCAGGACATGTTGCCTCAGAGGTATCTATGTCCCTGCTGGAGGCAGCAGTACCTATTCCAGAGCCATCACAGAGCACTGTAGATCTGCCAGCCATGGCTGCCTCAGAGCTACCAGCTGTGGCTCTCCCAGAGCAACCAGCCGGAACTGTTTCAGAGCCGCCAGCCATGGCTGTTCCAGAGCCACAGGCTGAGGCTGTGCCAGACCCAGCGGCTGTGGCTGTCCAGGACCCACTGGCTGAGGCTGTCCCGGAGCCCCTGGCCTTGTCTGAGCCAGAGCATATTACCGTTCCTGTGCCAGTTGTTTCTGCCCTGGAGCCTACTGTGCACGTCCTGGAACCAGCAGTGTCAGTCCTTCAACCTAACATGATTGTTTCAGAACCATCTATTTGTGTCCAAGAATCCACTGTGACAATTTCAGAGCCTCCTGTCACTTTCTCAGAGCAGACTCAAGTAATACCAACTGAGATGGTTTTAGAGTCGACACCAATAATACTGGAGTCTAATGTTATAAAAGGAATGAATTTACTATCTGGCGATCAAAATCTTGCTCCAGAGATTGGCATGCAGGAGATTCCCATGCATTCAGATGAAGAGCCACATGCTGAAGGACACCTGAAGAATGACTCTTATGAAACTGAAAATAGTATGAATATAGACCTTAATATAAATAATCACTTAATTGCTAAAGAGATGGAACATAACACAGTGTCTGCTGCCAGCACTGGTGCTGTTGGTGAAACTGGTGAAGAGAAAATTTTGCCCACCAATGAGACTAAGCAATGCACAGTATTGGATACCTGCCCTAGTGTTAGTGAAACTGATGTAGGGGGGACTCTGTCTTCTACTTGTCCCCTTGCTCTTGAACCTGATGCAGTGGGAACTGGTAAGGGTCTTGAATTTGCCACAGCATCTGCTCTCAGTTCAGTTAGTAAATATGATGTTGAAGTATCATTAACTACTCAAGATACTGAACATGACATGGTAATTTCCACCAGCCCCAGTGGTGGTAGTGAAGCTGACATAGAGGGACCTTTACCTGCTAAAGACATTCATCCTGATATACCATCTAATAACTTTGTCAGTAAGGATGCAGAAGGATCATTACCTATACAGGAGAGTGACCAGACATTAGCAGTGGCTCTCAGTCCTAAAGAAAGTAGTGGAGAAGATAAAGAAGTACCTTTCCCTACTAAAGAGATACTGTCTGATTCAGGATTTTCTGCCAACATTGATGATATTAATGAAGCTGATTTAGTGAGACCATTACTTCCTAAGGACATGGAACGTCTTACAAGCCTTAGAGCTGGTATTGAAGGACCTTTACTTGCAAGTGAAGTTGAACGGGATAAATCTGCTGCCAGTCCAGTTGTAATTAGTATAGCAGAAAGAGCTTCAGAGTCGTCTTCAGAGGAAAAAGATGATTATGAAATTTTTGTAAAAGTTAAGGACACACATGAAAAAAGCAAGAAAAATAAGAACCGTGACAAAGGTGAGAAAGAGAAGAAAAGGGACTCTTCATTAAGATCTCGAAGTAAGCGTTCCAAGTCTTCTGAACACAAATCGCGAAAGCGTACCAGTGAATCTCGTTCTAGGGCAAGGAAGAGATCATCTAAGTCCAAGTCTCATCGCTCTCAAACACGTTCACGGTCACGATCAAGACGCAGAAGGAGGAGCAGCAGGTCAAGATCAAAGTCTAGAGGAAGGCGATCTGTATCAAAAGAGAAGCGCAAAAGATCTCCAAAGCACAGATCCAAGTCCAGGGAAAGAAAAAGAAAAAGATCAAGCTCCAGGGATAACCGGAAAACAGGTAGAGCTCGGAGTCGCACCCCAAGCCGTCGGAGCCGGAGTCACACTCCGAGTCGTCGAAGAAGATCTAGATCTGGGGGAAGAAGGAGCTTTAGCATCTCCCCGAGCCGAAGAAGCCGCACCCCCAGCCGAAGGAGTCGCACCCCCAGCCGACGGAGTCGCACCCCGAGCCGACGGAGCCGCACCCCGAGCCGACGGAGCCGCACCCCGAGCCGACGGAGCCGCACCCCGAGCCGTCGGAGAAGATCAAGATCTGTGGTAAGAAGACGAAGCTTCAGTATATCACCAGTCAGATTAAGGCGATCACGAACACCCTTGAGAAGAAGGTTTAGCAGGTCTCCCATCCGCCGTAAACGATCCAGGTCTTCTGAAAGAGGCAGATCACCTAAACGTCTGACGGATCTGAGTGAGTCATTTAAAAATTTAATGGTATTAGGGAATGATTTAAAGCTGAGTTTTTTCTGTGAGTCAGATGGAATATTTGGGGTTATTGGTTTGGAATAAATATTTCTATCTTTAAATTTTTGTAGTTAGGTTAGCTTCTGTTTAGAAAATGTAGGAATAAGTACCTTTGTAATTAGCGTTTAAAAGACCTGCTTTGGAGTAAATTAGAACCAAGGTATTTCCATACTTGAATGCTTTCATTTGCTTTAACCATATTCCATAACTCAAAATGGAAGTAAAAGTCCAGTTAAAGACAAGGCTAGTATCTGCTCAGGTTGTTATTGTATGTATTCCAACATAAATTCTTGCAGATAAGCCTAAAATCAAATGTTTCTTTTTTAATAAGTTACATGTCTTAAACTGGCAATACAGTACTGTTAAATGGTTGTGAAAATAATTCTGATTGGTATAATGGGTGATGGAAGTGAGTAGGGAATTTTGCATATGGGGAGTTAAAGTGATTTCAGTCTGCCTTTTAAAAGATGAAGTGTTCTAATTTCTCCTAATTTTAAAAAGTGTGCAGAGGTGATTAAAACTTGATGGATCATGCGTGACTACCTGTAATAATAATAATGGATAATTTATCATTATCCCAGTGGATTGGACAGTTCCAGGTCAGAGTTGTCTAAAGAAAAAGATCTTAACAGAACCCTAAGGGAGAATGCATTCAGTTCAACAAATGTTTCTGAGTTCTTTTTTTATTCAAAGCAGAGGAACAGTATATAATTTCTGGAGTGATTACAAGTTAGTACAAGAGACACAGATAAAATGCATATATGTCTCTTTTACCAAATAGTGAAACTGCCAAAAAGAGTAGAATGTGATGATTGCTGTAATTACTGGTATAGATTAGGTACTTTGGGAGCACGGTGGAGAGAAATGTTAAATTCTGACTTAAGACTCGTTACTTTGAAGAGGTGGCAGTTTTGAACTTGGGCTCAAAGAGTGGTTTAAGATGTTGTCCGAGATTAGAAGGAAAGTAATTTAAGGGGCATGATAGTTGTGGAAAATAAAGTAGGCTTTGGCAGGTGTGTGTCTTAATGTGTGTGGCAGAGTGATCATTATAGTTGTGTAGTCTAGCTATTTTGTATAGTGTTTGAATGGTAAGCTAAATGTGGACTTAATTCTTTTTAAAATATGGGGCATTTGTTTTAAAACTTTGAGCCAAACAGTGATTTCATCACAGCTGTAAGTTAGGGCAGAAAATTGATGTCTTTAATTTTGTTAGCATATGAAACATTAGATAATACAAAATGTACAGCGTTTTAGGAAAACTGCTTCTTATATTTTCCTCTTGCAGATAAGGCTCAGTTACTTGAAATAGCCAAAGCTAATGCAGCTGCCATGTGTGCTAAGGCTGGTGTTCCTTTACCGCCAAACCTAAAGCCTGCACCTCCACCTTCAATAGAAGAGAAAGTTGCTAAAAAATCAGGAGGAGCTACTATAGAAGAACTAACTGAGGTAAGCTAGACAGAATTTGTCATTCTTAAATGGATTATTCCAGTGATGTTGACTCTGGAGCGTGCCAAAACCCGAATTGTGGGCTGAACTGATAATGGCTGGCACCGAGTGGCCAAAACCCGAAATACAGACGTGGCAGCGGCAGAAGCTCTATTTAGCAGGCCATTATCCGGGATGGCTAAGCTCCGCTAGCTAAAAGTTACTTCCCATTACTTTTGCTTTCCAGTTTTAGAAGCCAAACTGACTGAGGAATGGGACGGTTCGTTTGAATGGAGGAGGTGTTGAGTGAGCAACACGCAGAAGCTCGCCTACAGTTTCGTTTCCATTCACGACGTGTTCACTGATCGCCACGAGTGTACTGCATATACGCAAAGACACAGACAATCTTCAGAAATGATCTTTTGCCACCGGAGCTTGGAAATTAATGAGAATAGCTGGCCATTGCCTGAAAGGAACTTCTTTCGCACCAACATTTCGGGTTTTGGCTGTTTGGTACCAGCCATTGGTGATAATGGCCGGCCATTATCAGTTCTTCCTGCGGTTCGGGTTTTGGCAGTAACATATATATTTTAAACACACTTATTTTTGTTTTTAAGAATTTGATCTTTTCAATTGAGGCTTTTTTTTTTTTTTGTCTTTTGGCTTTATTTTATTAAAATTTGTTTTTTTTTGGAGGACGCTGAAATATTGCTGCTAGGATCCAGAAATACCACATTGTTTCAGATATTGAAACTTGTTATTGGCTAGCCTTATGCCAGCCTGCCACTGTCAATATATTCTGTTCCCCTTGGTTACAAGCTTGGTATATTCTGTGTTTTTGGCTAAATGAGCTTTTTATCCTATTAAATATTTTCAATTGATAAGGGATATGACAAATTGTACTGCTAGTATAGAGACATGTCCACCCAAATTTACGCTGACCTTTTTATAAAGCCAGGTAATGGAGTCGGTTCCTTTGCTTCTCAAGGCGGAATTGACTTTGCTTTATGTGTCAGACCTCATCAATTGCACCCTCCCCATCATGCCTTATATTCCATTCTTGAGTTCTATTCCTTTAGAGACTCAACCTACAAAACATTTATGGAAAGACATGCTATCATCTAACCCAGTTGCAAGTGTTTGAGATTTTATTTAGCCATACGTTTGGGGATCATATAGTTTCTTAATCTGTTTCCTCACTTAGATTTATTACAATATGAATTACAATTTTTTTTTTAAGTTTAAGGACCTAGTGAAGGCTTCTGTTGCTTGCTTATCAAATCCAAGCTCCTTATCCAAAACCTTGTGAACACTTAGTGTTTCCCTATATATTTTAGCCTCATCTTCAGCCCTCTGTCCCTTCTAATAAGTTTTTTCTCACCTCTTTACCACTACCTGACTAGGGTGACTTTCTTTTCCTTTCCCTGCTAATCCTTGTTCTTAACTATGAAAATCTGGCTTAGAACTCTGCGAGGAGTATTCCTTGATTATCAGATTCTGCCTGATTCTGTTCTCTCTTAAGCTTTTGTTCTTTGAGCACTTACGTACTCAGTTTGTATTATATCAGTTTGCACTTGTTAATTGTGTTG
Source organism: Physeter macrocephalus (assembly GCF_002837175.3). Lineage (NCBI taxonomy): Eukaryota > Metazoa > Chordata > Mammalia > Artiodactyla > Physeteridae > Physeter > Physeter macrocephalus. The sequence continues at coordinate 4,511,173 of NC_041221.1, forward strand.
CTCTGTAAAAGCGTTCCTCAATTATCTCATGTGTATGTATTCCGTCTATTGAACTAGATTGTAAGCTCCTTGAGAGCAGGGACCATGTCTTTTACTTTATTTTTTTGTATTCCCTGGACAGTGCCCAGTACAGTGCTCTGCACATAGTAGGTGCTCAATAAATGTTGTTAACTGACTGACCAGCTAGAGTGTGTTTAAATAGTAACCAGTAAGCTGAGTTACGTATCTGTAACCTATCATTAATCTTGTTTTACTTCTGAAAGTTGATTTTATGTGGTTTTGATTCTTTTAAGAAATTACATGTTACTCTGCATAAAGTGTAAGGTTTATCTTTTGTTTGTTTTTACTTTTTTAAGAAATGCAAACAGATTGCACAGAGTAAAGAAGATGATGATGTAATAGTGAATAAACCTCATGTTTCGGATGAAGAGGAAGAAGAACCTCCTTTTTATCATCATCCTTTTAAACTCAGTGAACCCAAACCCATTTTTTTCAATCTGAATGTGAGTATTAGTGTTTCTGGACTAGTGAAACAGCACAACTTGTAGAACTGTTTAAGTAAAATTCAAATGGAATTTAGTTTTAAATTTAGGTTAAATACTGTGAGAAATAATGAACAAAGTCATTTTCAGATTATGTTGACCATCTGTTGAGTTTTAATTAAGAAAAACATTATTTTTTAGATTGCTGCAGCAAAGCCAACTCCACCAAAAAGCCAGGTAACATTAACAAAAGAATTCCCTGTGTCATCTGGATCTCAACATCGGAAAAAAGAAGCAGATAGTGTTTATGGAGAATGGGTTCCTGTAGAGAAAAATGGTGAAGAAAACAAAGATGATGATAATGTTTTCAGCAGCAGTTTGCCCTCTGAGGTAAGTAAAAGGAATATTATGTATTTTTTCCTTTTATATACCTGAATCTGCATTTTATTGTTATTTTATATCTGATTTGGATTCTGTTTCACTCTTCTTAGGGCCGGGTTAAACGGCAGGGCCGGGTTAGACGACAGATGAAACAACCCGCAGCTTCTCATTTGACAGTAACTCGATGCAATTCACTTTGTGGAACCAAGCCACAAAGTGAAAAGCATCGAATTGCAGAGAACAGTGTTATCACATCCCTACCCAACATTGGGCCCTCCTTGCACTTGTGGGAAGGTAGCCCAAGGTACAACTATTTAGCTTCCCGTTTTGCTTCAAGGCTCTATAGCTCTAGATTTTGGTGGTAGCAAATTTATTGGGTGGAGGGATTGAGCAGAGAGAGGCAGATCCTCAGGTTCAACACAAGAACTGGATTGGAAAAGGCATTATAGGCTGATGTGAGCATCTTGGATACATAGCCCATTGCCCTTAAATAATGGTTTCTGTTTCTCTGGGTTGTTTGTCAGATAGCCTTTAATTTTAATTATTTTCCCTTCCCTGTGCTACCTTGGCCCTTTGGATTCTTGTGTTTAACCTAATGCTCAGCCTTGGTACTCCGTTTCCCTTCTCCTTCCCCTTTTTGCTACTATTAAAAGTTGGAGAAGTGGAATTCACACCTTGAAATTTCCAGGAGGCTATAGTTGTATCTTGTCAAAATGACGCGGTAATAATGCCAAGTGTCAAAACAGCCCCATTAAAATGCCGCCTGATTAAATAATGTGCTGCTAAATATAGTGCACATGAAAACAGCAAGACTGTATATATATGTAAATATATATATATATATCTGTATCTTTGTATGTATCTCTGTATCTGTACCTTTGCTGTATCTTTTAATAAACAGTTTACTTTTATTTAACTTGTTGTGCAAAATCACGCTTGGGGGATCTGGGAGGGTGGAGACTTACTAGGGGGGTGGGAGTTTTAAATGATACCATAGACTAGTCATCACCTCTTGCCCTTCGTTTCCAAAGCCCAGACATTTGTCCAAGGACTGGATTAGATATCTGATGCCCTTACAATGTAGGAATTCTTCCCCAGTTCCTTTCCTTGCAGTTCTGGGATATGTGGGTCAGAGACCTGTACTCTTCACATACAGGTTCCCTTTATTGGCCATATCATCGTCGTCCAATAAACACCTCTGATAATACAAATAAACGAATTCTGTTTATAAAGTTAAAAGTGAACAGAACCCAAATCAGAAACTTTGATAGTATTTTTTTTCCCCTGGGCTATTCACAGGTGACATTTTCACTGTGGTTTTCTTTTTACCTGTGGCATTTGAAAAGAGAGCAAGTTCTATACAATGAAGCTGGACATAACTAGCCAGTGCAACTTACAGTCACTGTTGATGATCTATATTTACATGGGGGTCAACAATTGAAGCAAGTTATACCATCACCAGTGAGGGAGAGGATAGATAGCTTGTTGGGACAGTTTTTAGTGAAGCCAGTTGAGTAGCTCAGTTGCTAATTCCCAAATCAAGCTACCTGCACATTTCAAGAGGGAAAGGTTAACAGACATTTGTAACTGACTTAAATCTTGTAGAGGCTGAATATAAACCATGGTGAGAGGGCTGAACAGACTGACTTAGAAATTCTGATACATACGCTTTTAGTAATTTCTTGAAGATTAAGCAATTAACAAAAAAAAACATAAGGGAATTATTTATGTGAGAAGAATTTTCCAACAGAGTGAAGCCCTATAAATATTGCAAAATTCCAAGGGATTTTCCTGGGAAGATAAGTGACCATAACTATTTTGACTTCAGTTGAACGTCAGGAGAGTGCTTAGTGAATCCTGGTGATTATGGTTTTTATTGATTGAGAGTTTATGTGTAAATATATATATTTCAGTATTTAGCCATTTTCAGTGTTAACACTAAAACCGTGGTGCCTTACATTGTCTGTCATCAACAGTGGTTGTCAGATTTGAATGAAAAGTTGGGGGGAATTATTCCAAAGAAATCCTACGGGGGAGTAGGTGGGTATTCAGATTTTATAATAAGTAAAGGAGCCTTTTATTAAAGCAGGAGGGGAAAAAGTTTTGTTCATGAAGCAGATTTCTCCTGTGGGGAGGATATATACAGCTATTTGATATCAGAACTCTAAAGCTAGTTTCTTATGTTAACTATAATTTCAAATAAAACAATCCCAAAATTTTAGGAAGAAAAGGGACAGAATTTTACTCTTGCTTTCAGGTGTCTGTACTTTTACCTAGAAGTAATATGAAACACCTAGAGAAAATGTTCATAATATAAAATGTTTAGTTCCATTTATTTAGCTGTATCTTATAAATATATTTGTAAGATTAATGTTCTATATTCCAATGTTTGTAGAATACTATTGGTGACATTATGGGAGCATTGACTCTTGATTCCCTGTCAGGGGTTGAAATAAAGACTTTATAGAGAAAAGGAAAGTTCTTCTAAATGGTCAACATTTTAACCGAATAGTACTTTTAATTTTTTTACCTGTTAGTCTTTTTCATTTTAATAAATGTAAACAGAATTTGTGGTTCTTTAGTTTTGAGCATGAAACATTTAGGCAAAGATCACAGATCTGATCTCAGCTTTGCTATGATCCTTAATCCCCCCAATTGTTTTGCACATGAGTGCTCTTTGACATAAGTATGAGTGGATAGACGTGGATGGATCAACATAAATCCATATCTTACGGAATATCAACTCATCAGACTGTGTGCCCTACTGCCATAGCATCGTCTTCCTACCCAGAAGCCAACCAGCATCATCCTCAGTAAGGAGTGACTGCAGAACCTTGATCATATTTGTGTCAATCTGATTTATAAATGAAATCAAAAGTGTTGGAAAACATTTAAAAAATTGTCCTCGGGGGCATTAATTCTTGGTAATAAAGTTAGCAAAGACTTATTGGGTAGAAGATATAAATGTAGTCTCTGACATAAAATTTCCTTGGGTTAACTATTTATCATAAATGTCCAGAGGTAGCTTGCCATTAAGTCTAGTGATTGTTTACATGTTAGGACAGTTTTTGTCTCTGGCAACTGTGCTTGATTTGTTACTATTGAAGAATATTTCCCTGTCCCAGTGGAGCTAAAATTCCCTTACATTTAGAAGCTCTAAAGTTTTGAAGTTTAGGAAAGCTGAGTTCTTGCGGTAAGATGAAAATTTTAATTGAAAATAAAACAACTAGGTCCTGGCAGTGCTAGAATGTGTTAAGTACAGCTTTGTTGTTCATTCTTCTCTCCTTAGATTCTCCTAGGTGATTAACATGGAATTTCTTTACCATTTAATGGTTTATCTATTTCTTATTATAATTCATTTGGATTAAATGTACAGGTTAACTAAGAGTTGCACTAAGGAATTTTATGTGAAATAATGAAAAGGTTCATAAATCAGTTTTAAAACCAAGCCACGTAACAACTGAGGCAGTGTGTATTTAGTGTGGCTTTTGTTTCTGTAGTTTTCATTTTCTACATGAACCTCTTTGTATTTTATTAATTTTAGCTAAATATTTTAAAATAATGTTTTGTATGCAGGTTAGGTGCTTTTTCTTTAATTCTATTTTCTTACAATTAAAAATTTCCTTTTTTACCATCTTTTAATTTGAGATACCTGCAGTTACCTCTGTAGAAAATAATTTGCCTATTACAGGGATTATTTTTTCCTTACCTGACTGACCACCTTCTAATAATTCTCTTTAGTTCTTTTATATACTTTCATTGATTTTATAGGAAGTACTTAAGATAATTCTATTTATATAAACAGTTGGGTTAACAAAGGGGGGGGAGGTAAATTGACTTAGAAGGGTTTTTTAAATGAGGAAGATACAGAAGGTACACAGTTACAACTTAGGCCATGAAATGCATGTTACATGGTGTCAATTATATGTGTTTCATTAGTCCTGACAACTTTTTAGGTTATGGAAGTAGTAATCTGCTGTGTTACTGACGTAGAGGGGTGAAATAACTTGGACAAGTTTTTATTAATGTGAGAACTGGAATTATAATTCAGGATACTCTTTTATGTGGATTTCACCTTTTAGAACAAGTCCTAGGGAGAAGGAAATTAAACATTTCCCCCCATTATAATACCTAGAGTATTACTACACATTACATAGAAAGTCTGTCGTGTATTAGTGGAAATAAATAAGGCTTGTTGATGATAGCTTGATAACAGTATTCTGTACAGTTTAAGATAATTTTCCCCCCAGTTTTTAGCATTCTAAAACTTTTAGCATCATTTTGGTACCTTTTACACATTACTGTTTTTGAGCAACATTAAAAGATGATTAAGACTCTAAAGCTCTGCTACACTGTATAGTTTATTATATACTATATATACACAAATGCTATGCAGTCCAATACAGAGTAGTCATTAAGTGAACCACTGAAAAATCAGTTCTTCAATTGCACTAGACACATTTCAAGTGCTCATTAGCTTTCGCTGTAGAAAATTCTGTTGGACAGTGCTGTTCTAAAGGGTAGCTGTGATATTTTATGAGTGTTTTAATACTGATGCATAACGTTTGGTGTAGTCTTTGAATATTACTGCTTTGGGGCTTTTTATTGCATATCCTGAGTTACCTTGAAAACCTGGAAATAATGCTTTTTGATACAAACTCTTGAGATTCCTTAAGAGATTAAGATAATCCTGATTGATTCTACTTTGAGTATATTTTCCCACATTAAAAAGTATGAATATGAAATTAATAGTCAAATTACTATTTGGTAATAGAGTTTTGACATGAACTTACAGCTCACTTGGTAATAAGCCTGTTGAAGAATAAATGAAGTTGTATTAGGAAAAAACTAGTTGTAATTTTATCTAAAGTAAATTTATATTAAATCCCAATGTTGACATATTAAATAAATACTATTTAAATAAATAAAAATTCCTTTCAGAGTGAGATGTGAATTTAACGTATAATATTACTGAGATTTGAATGAAGTTTCATCCTGAGGATAATGATGGGATATTTAGGTTACCTGCTTACTTTAAATAAAGGTTAAAAGAGAAAAAAGTATGAAGATATAAAAATGTCTTCAGAAGGAAGAATTCACAGATAGGTATGTTAATTTGCTTTCCAGTTGGGAAGAAGTAATTTTATTCTAGAAAAGTTGGGAGTTTTCGGAGCCATCTTAACTACATTTTTATGGCTAATTTACAGTTGGAAATTGGGGGATCAGAGCTTGGGGTGGTAATGGGTAGGTGTATTTTCCTCAGTATCTCCTCCGAGTTTCGACTTTTTAGAATAAAAACCTATTATTTTATACCTAAATACCCTAACACTTAGATTTGTAGATGGGTATGAAACCCAAAGTAATTCTGGCAAGGTTAAAGAACAGTACTTGAGATATATTTAGTGGGTTTTCAAAAATTACTTCGATGATCTTAACATTCTAAGGCCAAAGGAATGTAAATTTTGACCTAAGATATCTGGGTTCCCACTTAAAGTCCCAGCAGGTGATCATAACTGTAATAGAAGTGAAAAGTGAACCTACTAAGTTTTCTAGAGTTTCAATCTGGCTTTGCTTATATAGCCCCAGAAATATTCTAATTAGTATGGATAATTTACTAAGTTGACTAAGAAATTAGGATCTTTCATAAATGAGATATGTAAGCAGTCTAATAAACAGTTACGGAATGAATTCAGTTTAATTCTGCTTTCATTTTAAGAAGGCAAATATATAGAAATCTGTACTTTCTGGTACCTTGTGGAAGAAAAATTGAGTTTTGCTAAAGGAATCTTACTAGGTGATTCAGCAAGATAACTAAGAATGAAGGGAGTGATTAAGGGGTTCTGAAGATAGGAAAAAGGAAGATTAGTTATCTTTATGCATGAGATATAATTATTCTCTCAAAGTCATATACACTTCTCAACTATATAGGTCTTATTTTTAAAAGAAATATTTCATACTCAACTACACAGTCAAATTACAGGTAACCTTAGTTTTAGCTTTTTAAAAAAACTTGTTATTTTACTGACTTCCTTGTATTTGTCACATCCATGCAGTACTTACTAGTCATTCTTTGTAAATGAATTTAGGAATACTTCATGTCAGATAAGCGTTTTCCAAAAATGAATTTTCTTGGGTGAAATACTAGAAAATATTAATGGGTTAAGTAGTGTTAGAAGAAAAACAAGTATTAAGAATTGGCGAGTTGACACAAATCAACCTAACCTCTTAATGTTAGAACAAAAAACATCAAATTTTTCTTTCTCTGGTTGAGCCCTCCACAAATTTGGCAAATACGGTATTTGCTCTAAAGATTATCCTTAAAAATTTCCTGGACATTATGAAACTTCTTAAAAAGTTAAGTCCCATCTGCTTAGCTTAAGCTTTTTACAAGTAGAATATGAGCTTTGAAAAGGAGGACCTAAGACATTTCAAACATATTTTAAGTGTTTCAATTAATTATGTACCCCACAGAAATATTTTAACTTCCATCATAAGTGTACATAAACGGAAAACAAAAGATACATTTACTAAATAGTAAATATATTCTTTGAAGAAACCGAGTTCCTAAGACCAGACTATATGAACAACTGCAAGTAGGTGAAAACATGTGCAGACGAGTGAAGGAACGATCACTGATGTGATAGTGGTTTTCTGCTTATTTAAGAACTTTGCTTATTGCTTTTGAGGGTTATGCTGAGAAGTAGGGTAAAATGAAAACTGCTAATGAGTTACAAAATTAATTGTTCAAAAAATTCTCATTTATTATAAATGACTGTTTTGTTAGTGAAGGCCAGAGATTAAGTTCTTCATGGAACTTTCTATGATTGTAATTTGATGTAGTAGAAAATATGAGAAAAGAAGTCGGATTTTAGGTTGAGTTCAACTGCTGCCTGATACTTTGTAACTTACCTTAAACAATCCTTGTCTGTTTTCCAAGGTTAGTTTACCTTTTAGAGTCTTCTCCCTACTTTACAAAATTTTAATATATAAAACTTATTTTGTTTTTGACATGAAGCAACTAAAGATATGAGCATTTTTCAGAATTTAGGGGGTCTGTTGTTATTTGAGATAATTATCTGTATTTTCTTTCTTAGCCTGTGGACATCTCTACAGCAATGAGTGAGCGGGCACTTGCTCAGAAAAGACTCAGCGAGAATGCATTTGACCTTGAAGCTATGAGCATGTTAAATCGTGCTCAGGAACGGGTATGTAGCAGTTTTAATATCTACGTGATCATTTATCTAGCAAGCTCACTTAAAGTGATTTGGGGTTTGATCATTCAGTATATGTTGTGTACTGTGGGGCAGGAGCTGTTTCTTGAGAGAATAAAAATAGAAAAAATTATCTGCCCTCATAGAATTTATAATCAATCTAATGTATAAAAATAAGCTAAGTGCCCATAATAGCCCTGTGAGGTGTATTGAGTTTCCACTTTCCATCTGAGAAGACAGGTAAAGGGGGGCTAAATGAGGCCCAAGGTCACAAAACTAGTTAGGTAGGGAACTGGGATCCAAACCCAGACAGTCTGATCCAGAGTCTGTGCTTTTTTAACAGTGGACAGCAGCTCCATAGGCTACTTTTCTATGGTAAATATATGGAAGCAGTAAGTACATGTTCAGAGAGAAAATACATTGCCTGACAAAACCGGGTGTTCAGTAAATATACTTTGAATGAATGACAGCTAATTCTTTAATTATCACAGTGTTTGAACAATTTCCTATGTTTATTATTCTTTAACTATGTATCTTGAATTTATTCTCGATTTGTAACACTTCAAAGAAAGTAATTAAAAATTGAGGTTGCCAGATTAGCATGCATTTATGAGATATATAAGCAGGAGGGCAAGGATCCTTTGCCATATGAGTGATTTTCTATATTTTTCATGTATCCGTGTGATATTTTGAAGAATGAGTGTCAGCTATGCTTTTTAGTTGTTAGAGATGTACCAAATTTTATCAGTGGGATCCACTGAGCAGTTACTGAACTGCTGCTTTGGAATGTTTAGGAAAACAATTTTAAAGATGTACAGATTTAGTATATTGTTTTTGAAAAGTTGAATATTTAAGTCTGTTATTAATAAGCTTTTTCGGGAACTAAGTAAACCATTTCATTTAGGGAATTAAATTAATACTCGTTAAAGTGGCACTTTAACGAGAGAAGTAATTTTACTTAATTGAGGCCTCTTCTTTTCTTCAGATTGATGCCTGGGCTCAGCTGAACTCTATTCCTGGCCAGTTCACAGGAAGTACAGGAGTACAGGTTCTGACACAAGAACAGTTGGCCAATACTGGTGCCCAAGCCTGGATTAAAAAGGTACACAATATATGCACGTACAAAAGTGTCCACGTACGAAGTTAAAATTTTTAAGAAAATGTTTTATTAAAAGTGCAGAAAGAGGCCAGTGAATCTAACCAGTTTCATGGTAAATTTGCTGTGTGTATATACTCCAGGATGGACACTGAAGATGGATCGATTCATGAGACAATGGCTAATGTATAAATATAGTTCAAGAGCCACTTCATTTATATCCTGCTGCTCCTGGGTTTTGTGGGGGTGGTTTTTTAAACTGTGTTTTGAACGCTAACAGTGTATCTCAGGTGCTGTTCAGAATATTCCACAGTTCCTGTTGGACAACCAATCTAATGATTTCAAAGCAGTGGTTCTCAGATTTTTTCTCATCATGGGATACTTTATTACAGGTTTATTTTTGGTGCATTGCCCCCAAGAGCCTTCTGCCACCTGATTTTCCGTGCCTCTATTCCTGTGCCCTTCTTTCCCTCTTCCCTAGTGCCTGCGCCCTCCTGTAAGCTCCCTTGGCCCCGAGTCCTCATTCCTGTTGTGGTCTCCAGCCCCAGGTCCCCATGGTTGTCAGCTGTTCGTTACAGCGAGTGGTTGGGAGGCCCGGCCCCAGTGTTAGTGCTGCATGTGGTGATCTTGCCAGGGGTCTGGAAAGCTGGGGGAGGATGGCTGAAGTGTTGGGTGGGCAGTGCTGAAGGGTGGGGAATCGGGTGGGACGGGGATGGCGAATACTATCTGTGGACCACCATTTAGGCCCTGGTGGCCTCTGGTGATCCACAGGTTCAATTTGAGAACCGCTGATCTCATGAAAAAACAGGATATGTAAGACCTAAATTCAAGGGAGAGGACGGACGCCTCGTGCTGTGAAGATGTAGGTGCTCCTGGTTTCAGATTCCTCCTGCAGTGAGACGTGTGAACTCCACCTACGGCTGCCTCATTGTTGGGGGAGTCTTAGGTGGTTACAGAGGGCTTTCTGAAGAAAATATATTCTGGTGAAGGGAGCGGCTGGCTTGGTTGGATGGGTGATGGGGCAATTTGTTTCAGGAGTACTGGCAGCATAGCAGTGCTGAAACTGGGAGGCTGTGTGGTCTAATGGATTGGGGAAGTTTCTTTACCCTGCTGTACTCCTGACTCCTTTTGTGATTGTGGCAAGTAATTACTGGGAATTTCAGTCTCCAAGTGCCTTCTTCCTGCCTCGCAGGGTGGTGATCAGTAATGGGATGGGTGCCTATAGAAAACTGCTGTGAGTGCCAGTGAGTGAGCTGAATTTCTGAAAAGTCATATTTTTTGTTGCTTTGGACCTTTTAATCTCATAACTTTTTTGATAGCATTATCTCTGGTGATCTTATTAACAAATTAATGTAAAGCATATCCTACTTTGCCCCCCTTTTTGGGGGAGGGGGGAATAGTTGCACCAATATGTATATAGCGAGTACACAATCAGGTTGGTTAAAAAAATTACAACTTACGTAGTTTACTAGGGGTTGATGTTGGAAAAAAGATGAAAATCTAGCAAAATATTTTTAAGCTTGAATTAGTTTTGGACTAATTATATTACAGTATTTAAGATATGAAAGTGATTCATGTAGTGCTTGAAAAATGGCTTTCATCTCATTGGGAATAATTATAAATGTACATCTATTTCTTTAACAATTTTAGTTCTTTAATACTATTTAATGTTGAAGTTGAGTATTCCGTATTTCAGAAAGTTAGACTTGAAGCTTATGTGGGTGTTCAGCACATAATAATTAAATAGTCATGTACATTACTAGGTAGAAACTTCAGAATGTGATTCTATTGCAAAGTTGGTCTTCATTTGTACAGTGAAGTTCTGATCCATACATAATGCTACAGATTTCTAAACATCATCACTTTCACATAACTCTTACAAAATGATTAAATTGGTTCCCTGTAAACTTACCCTTAATTTTTTTTGATTTCCAGTCTTGTAGACAGTTGGCAGATTTTAAATAATTTACATCATTTAAAATGTAGACATAAATCATTTTTGATAAGTTATCACAAGAGAAAGATGTGTTCATTCATCAGACCAAATTTTTAAATAATTACAGAAGAAAGCGGTGCTTTCAGGAAAACTTCCATTTGTACGTTACTGAACAATATATATGCTGCTAATATCAGTTAAGGCCAGGAACATTTTATTTATAAAAATGAGCAAAAACGTGGAAAAAGTCATTAGGCAGCTAAAAATTTAACATTTCATCTTCACTGTGAAATATCACAAAACTGTCTACTTGTTTCATTTAGAAAACTTTTTCAAAATGTTCGTTTGGCGTTTTCTTGCCTTGCTGTAGGCCAGCACCCTCTTTTAACGTTAAAGACTACATGGAATGCCAACATTCTCCATATTCTTTTTTACTTTGCTGCAGTGTATTCTTAGATGAAAAAGTATGAGACTTTATTATTAGTAAAAAAAAATTTAAATGGTTATTCATTTGCAAGAAGCTTTATTTTCTGGAATGAGACGATGTGGACATGACCTGATGAATATTGTTTACTTCTGTAGTCTCATTAATTAGCTTTTTGTTGAACTGTGTACACACTGGTGTAAAGATTTGAAGATATTAGAGGATGGAAACAAAATTGGAAACCTGCGTTATTGGGGATTTGTATTATACTCTGCACAGTTGCCCTTTTTTTTAGGAGTGTTTCCTGGAAAAGAGGGGCGGATGAACCTGGAAGTAAGTAAAAGTAATTTTAGGTGTGTAGCAACAAGGCAGTTGGTATCCAAGCATCAGCTAACTTTTCTCTGTCCACCAACACTGCATGGCCTGCACCAAGTGAGGAACTGAACCAGGGGTATGTTTTTACCTCCACAGCTGCCTCCTTCCATCAGAGTACCGTGTTGAACTTAATGTCTAGTCACACTTCATTGGCATGTTTTCTCCCCAGCAGATAATTAAAAAGCTGGGAAAAAAATAACAGTACACGGTTTTACTGTTGTGTAAAACCAAGATTTAAAAATTCACTATTAACTTATCAGTAGAGGAGGTGATTAATGTATACTATTTCTAGAGCTACCAAAATCTTTGACTGCCTCTGTTGATAAGTTAATGACCTTTGCTTACATTTGCTAGAGAATGTAAATCTAGAATGTTTAATAACAAGGGGAAATAAAACATGATTTGGAGATGTATGTTATAAATTTTTAAAAAATGGCCATAAAGATCAACAGTAGAATTCAGTGGTTTGTTACATATACACGGATGCCCTTTAAAAAGAGGCATCACATAGTTCTTAACGTGTGAAAATAACTGTTGACCATGCTAATGTACATAGTTGTGCATCTTATGACATTAAGTGGTTTGCTGCTTTGATGGAAATTATGGTTCAGTGGGTTGGATACAAGAGAGATGACTGTTCACAGAATAACCTGTGAACTTTCACCCCTCTGTATGGAAACTTGTTTCAGGGCCAAATCCTTGTAGCTGTCTTCTTGCCCCGGTCAGTGCCAGCCCTACTATTCACAACACTGCTGCTACCGAGGCCTAGGTATGTAAACGTTTAAGGAGTTTTTTAAAAGTCTTTTTAACATCAAGTTAGGTTTTAAAAGAATTCAAAATTCAGTTTGGTATAATTACAGGGTATTTTATGTGTTATCTTTTTGCTTCATAGGGATTTTCTAAGTAAAATATTTATACTTGATTTATGGTAAATGGGGGGAAAAAACTTTGGATGATAACAGTATGCTTCTTCAGTGTCCAGACTTTCTAAATGATTTCTAGGCTTTATTCATTAACTAGGTACACCTGGGACAATTAATATTATTGACTGTTTTAACATTGCCTTCTTTTTATTTTGCAAGCTAAGAAGAGGTACCAGTGAACCTAAATAGTGGACGAAAACAGGAGTGTTCTAATTTTTTTTTTGGAGGGGGGCACAAGGGCCACTGTTTTAAAACTGCCATTTGACTTATTTGACTTTCAAAATACTGTTATGTTTATGTGAAAATAATTAGAACATACACACTACAGTATGTATATAAGTATAGAAGCATTTAATTGCTGTAACTATAACAGATCTAGAAGTAAAATAAGATTTCTTTCTTTAAAAAGTTACACTGAGTTTGTAGTCAAATTCTAACTATAAAATGGGGATATTTTACCTTTCTTTCTTTGGATAGGATCAGTTCTTAAGAGCAGCCCCAGTAACTGGAGGAATGGGAGCCGTTTTGATGAGAAAAATGGGCTGGAAAGAAGGAGAAGGATTAGGAAAAAACAAAGAAGGAAATAAGGAACCTATCCTAGTTGATTTTAAGACAGATCGAAAAGGTAAGTTTTTTTTTTTAGAATGTTTATTATACCTCCTTTAACATTTAGGATTTCATTACTATCATAAATTCTTCTGATGTCAGTGATCCTGAACTGGAGGCACTTCTTACAGCATATATAGCTTTTTGTTAGGAAAAAAATGTTTAACCCATTTTCAGAAGCTTTATATATAGATGGAGACACTGATTTGAGCATAAAAGACAACAACCTTTGTTACGTGCAATATATGATTAAGTTAATTAGATTTCATATTTAGATAGAATTCTCTTGACAGGGAACATGTGCTTGTTTTTGTTTCTAGGATTTATTTTTTCTTTCAAAGATATTTATCCCACATATTCTCCTCATTTCGTATTAGAGAGTTCTGTTTAGTCTTCACTTTCTAAACCCCTTTTGCACATCCCTTTTTTCAAGTTCAGTAATTGAGTTCTGTTGGGTTGGGACTGGAGAGTAGACCAACTGCTGGCAGCAGTGTTACATCTTCACACTGCATTTCTTCCCTTGGAATAATGTCCGTTGTAGAATCATATGGGGCTGCCAGCTAAATGTGATTTCATCAATAGCTTGTTTAAACCTGATTTTTAAAAACTGGAAAATTTAAAACTAATTTATTTTCCTTATCTTTGTAATCAGAAAGTTAAGTTGAAGTTAATGCAGTTAAATTATTGTCCTAATGAATTTGGAAACCAACTAGCTCTGACCATATTGTGTATTTTAAAAAATGTTTTGCATCAGAATTTCTACATTGTCACCTACCAAGAATAATATGTTGCCATTTTATTCCAAATTGGAGAGAATTTATTGTAATAGTGATATTCGGAAATAGGCTAGAAGTAACACAATCATCCAATAATGCAGCATTAATGCAAACTTTAAATTAGAAAAAGACATTGTACTTATTGTCACATTGACATTATACTGCTTATACAAGTTGAATAGATTCTGTGTGTCATAAAAGGTGGTTTATGAGAAGACAACATCTGTGGGTGCATTGCATAATTCCAGGTAATAGTCCCTTTGGAATTGTGCAGTGTGGCCTGGGTTTGGAAAGCATAGTGGCAGAATTGGCAAAGAACTGGTTGAAAAATTCCCCCTAGAATAAATGGAAAGCATTGATTTTAGTTAGGAATATAGCTAAACCCCTTTTGGAAAGTGAGGCTGAGGCTGTTGTTGGTCTTTTGAGTACATCTCACGTTTGAAGTCAGAAAGGCCTTGTTTGCTGGAAAAAGAAATGGACCCATTTATCCACGAGAGAGCCTTTATCACTTTTTCACTTTGTTTTGGCCTAAAATCCTCAACTTCTGGGGAACAGACTTAAACTGAGCATCATTTTTCAAGGGATGAGAAACCTTTAGAAATCATTTGCAAAGAGCCACTACTTTTTAAACTTAGGAAGAAACAGAACTGGAGTTGTTGATAATTATAGCAATTCATATATGTATTCACATATTAACTTTTCTGAAAATTTTAATTTTGTACAATCTCCAATACTAAGATAAATGAAGACAATGTATAGATTTACGTATTGAAACAACAAAATAGAAGTCAAGATCAAGGGTAGTGGGTGGGTGTTGACTTCTATTTGAGGGCCTGGATTGAGGTTCAGTTTCCTATAGAGGGAGTAGTTGTTTCTCCATATTGTAATTTTAAATGCTTTGAAATTTATTCAGTGATCATTGGTTTTTTTTATAAGGTCTTGTTGCAGTAGGAGAAAGAGCACAAAAGAGGTCTGGAAACTTCTCTGCTGCAATGAAAGATCTGTCAGGTGAGAGTACAGTTTTGAATTTCTTCTTGTTCCACCTTCCCCTTGAATTCAGATTTGTTGCCTCAGATGTGGAGATAATTATAACTGGTTATTTTTTTCTCTGCAGGCAAACATCCTGTGTCTGCCTTGATGGAAATCTGTAATAAGAGAAGGTGGCAACCACCTGAATTTCTCTTGGTCCATGATAGTGGCCCTGATCATCGCAAACATTTTCTCTTTAGGGTAAATATGAATTTCTGCATTAATTGTACACATTTGTTAGTTTGATGACTATGTTAGAGGGTGAGGGATAAGCATTATATGATCACAGGATTAATGTATTGTTTGTGGGTTGGGAGTGTGTGTGTATGTGTATATGCTTTACTATGACCTGTTACTATCCTATTATTTTTTAAATGTTGGCGGGAAAGATGTGGGCAAAATCTGAACAATTTGTTGACCTTTTCTAGTGGAATGTGGGGAACTAATTGTTTTTATCAGGCTTCCCTCCCGCCGTGCGCCCGCGCGCCCCCCCCCCCCCCCCCCGTGCTTCAATTTGGAGACCTGCTCTTAATTTGCAGTCCCTCTTCCCAAATGATTTGCTTCTTTTAGGGTTGAGATTTATTTGACTTACATGGTATGGGTTTTATATTTTTGTAAATTATCTTTCTAGCATTTAGTGAAAAAATTACAAAGCTAATAGATATTAAAGTTTGATGCTGTTCTTATTGTATGTTTTTCTTGAATAGGTATTGAGAAATGGAAGCCCTTACCAGCCCAATTGTATGTTTTTCTTGAATAGGTATTGATAAATGGAAGCGCTTACCAGCCCAGCTTTGCCAGCCCTAATAAGAAGCATGCTAAAGCCACAGCAGCTACTGTGGTTCTTCAAGCAATGGGCCTTGTACCAAAGGACCTCATGGCTAATGCCACTTGCTTCAGGAGTGCCTCACGTAGATAGATTGAGGTTTTATATTAATCATTTCAGATAATTTTACTCTGCATCAAAATGTATTTCCTCTTCAATGTTGTAAATATTTGGCAATTTAAGACATTGTGTAAAAAGCAATCTGTACAAACATCTCCAGGCTTTGATTTTTGTACCATGGAAATTGTATTTAACCATACAGGGTTTTGGTATGTTTATATTGTTTACCTTAGTGATGTATTTGTTTAAGTGGCTAACATCCAAACGATTGTTTGAAGGCATCCGTAATCTTCAGTGTGGAATGTTAAATAACGCTTTTATACTGTATTTTGTACTATGATGTCAACTCCCCTTACTTATGGCTAGGCTGCTGTAACACTTGCCTGTAATCAGTGAAGGGCTGTGCACCTTGTACTAGTTCACAGTGGGTTCTGCTGGACAGATACTGGGCCAGTGTTATTGAGGTAATCAAGCAAGATCTGTTCCACAGGGCTAACGCCACCGTATCCCCTTTAAATTTTGTAGAGGTTATAAAAAAGAAAGTGGTATGTTGTGTGATGATCAGCACCAAGTCCTGCGTTTCTGTCAAAAGCCACTTGGGCCATGAATGAGAAGGGAGTTAAAATGAAGTCTGACTAGAATTTTACTGCAGAGGCCAAGTACATTTAGTATGGCATTGAGTTGTGATATAGTTTTCCTTTGATGTGCATTTTGAATTTCAGCTACACCTAGATAGACGTAAAATGATAATTAAAATGCTGTAACCAACTTATCTAATAAAATCGGCACCCAGCCACTATTTTGTTGACTATGAGAAAGTTTATGTTAATTTTTAGGGTCTGATTGATAGAATATTTCATGTGTATTACAGTGGTATTCATATGCTATGTCTCTAAACTTTATTTTCAAAAGCTTAAGGCCCAAATATAAACTTCTCTGGAATAAATGTGGTGTTTTACTTTCTGGCTTACAAAGTGAACACATACTTCTTCACTACTGTTACTTCTTTACCCAATGCTTTTGATTTCTAAGCACTTTTATTTAAGAAAATTTGAATTTATATATATACATGCACATACACAAATACCTACAAGAACATATTAAGTACTACTTTGTCATGACAGCTGAGCATACTTTACAACTCTTAACCCTATTCTATATGGAATACAAAATACCCTTATCTGAGTTAACATGCATTAAAACAAGTAATACGTATTTTGAGAATAGAGGAATTGTAAACAGGTAGGAAAACAACTAAGGTGGAAGCGTCAACAATCAGCTCAGTAGATACTGTCTACATTTGTTTTCTACCTTTATAAAACTAGAACTTGCTAATAACAATCCTAAGGAAATTGTTAAAGAGAGTTTTGCCCTGATGCTGTCAGTCACAGTGGTATGAGAGAACTGATACTAAGCCTCAACTTCCATTTGCAAGGAAACACTCAGTTTTCAACCCAATTTATAATTAGGTTAAGGGATCTAGAATTTTCATTCAAGGTTTTTGAAGTTTTTAAAAAGTTTATCTTCCTATCTGAATAATCAAGAGTAAAAACATGTTGATTTTGAAACGTTAATCCTATTTACTGCTTAGTGCATGTAATAAAAGTATTGTAAAAGGTTAATGTTTGTAAACATTTGAGTATTTTTAAAGCTATATTTATTCCTTTAAACTTCCAAAGTGAACTTTAAAGCCAAAGATATAAGAATCTTGAATTTCCTTGCTAGAAGGCTTTTTTCCTCAAAGATTCCTTTTAGGCTTACTTTGGTGTTCAGGATCTCCAATTATAAATGTAGTCACTCATTTCCACATGCCGTAAAGATGATTTCCCCAGTATCGGTGTTTGACTAAGGTGGTCCAGAGTTTTAGGGTGCAGTCCACAGTTGGCAAGCTCCTGATGGACAGCCTCCTGTGGAAATTTGTATGCAAGTCAGTAAAAAGCATTGTCAAGAGTCCTTGAACACTGATCAGTTTTTAAAATTATCATGGGCTCTTTGACAAATAGATGCCTTATTCAGTAAGGGCAAATTCATCGTTACCATCATTATCAATAGAAGCTCATCCTAAGAATTTTTGCCTAATGACAGCATCCAAAAATAATAATTCTGGTTATTTTTATAAGTCTGGCAAACGGATAAAGATAGTTTTAAACGTCTCATTACCTCTAAGTAAAACGCTATATGTCCAAAATTAAAGACAGATATGTTGTAAAGCAGCTACTTCAGTTTTTAAGAAAGTGTGGATACATATCTAGAAACTGCTGGATCACATGAAACAAGCAGCTCATCCCTCCCCAAATCTAAGAAAAAGTTCTATAGAAAAAAAAGAGGCCTATGCGGCTAAATGAACACCCATAATTATTTATTTACCCCCGCCCCCACAGTAAGTAAGCAGGCACTATTAGGTTCTGGATCTGAGGACAATGAAAACAACTTGCCTTTTGTTTGGGAAGTTCTTTAGTCAATGTTGAATACAACAGCCTGAATTCATAAAATTTACCTCACACACAAAAAAACTTTATAGTCATCCCTTCCCTCTTAGTAATTGTAATTAATATTAAGCAGTACAGTTTAATAACTTGAAACACCCGTTTGGCTCATCATAAATGACTGACTTCCTCCATCCATCTAGTTTGAGAAAACTGCAACTAAATCTGTTTACCAGCTGTCTACTTACCTTATCCAGTACTTTATCCTTTGGTGGGCAGATATTAAATACAGCAGTTGGCTCATGTGTATACAGTCCTGCAGAAAATGACCCACTCTGTGAAGATCTGAGTAGCATAGTCACGGAATGTAGAGAATGAGGCATGATAGGACCTGTAATCTCCAAACTAAATTGATCTCTGTATCCAGAAGGAGCTTGTGTCTTCATGTTTACACTTCGTGCCTTCAAAAAAAATTTAAAGAAAATTATGGTCACCATCTCTCAAGCTTTTGTCCCTAGCTAAAAATGTGATCAATAACTTCTCATTTGGGTATTCCTCTCTTTAACAGTTAAGGAACAAAAGTAGTTCATAAGACATCAAAAGAATGTTACATGAGTAAAAAATGTTCAGTAATTCTGTTTCCAGCATCCTCTCCTCCAAATTATGAGGCTGTCAATTTAAGTATTAGTTCTAGAGAATGTAACTTTTTAATATGGTATCCTTTCTGATTTATTAATGCACTTTCAATGCATAATATTAGGAAAATAATTAGGTTCTGTTGCTATTACATTCAGCATATGTAACACACATGAAAATTACATGTGTAATTCTTCAACAATATGGATATATATTCTTTTCACTTATCCATGATCCAGTTTTTGAGACCACCTAAAATTTAACATAACATTCTTGGCTCTGTTCTTTCACTGGTTATGAAAGACAAACTTTAAGAAAGCAACTTTTCCTTATGGCAATAATTCAAATATAACTTTTCATATAATTCCTTTGATAATAACTTTATATCAAGGAATTTTTTTTACTGGGAGGAAAGAAAAAATGCACCATGTAAAAATGCCAGGAGTTACTAAAATATCAAGAATTTATCCTATCAAAAAAGGAAAAGTATGTCTTTAAAAGCTAGGTTCTGAGGATTAGCGTAGAATTTTTTTTTCTTATTACCTTAAGCATTTGCATTGTGGCGCCTCGGAAAGCTATAGGTGATAAGAGGGTTGGTGGAAGTCCTGCCTGGGGACCTGAGGTAGCAATTAAACTCTTACAGTTGATCAAAAAATTTAGCAATGTAAAGGTATTCGTTCCTTTCACTAACACAACAGACTCGGGTCTGTGATCCATTTGTACTTCATGTATCTCTTTACGCCTGAACGTGACAATCAAGGAAACTGCAAATGCAAATCCCATACCAAAAGGAACCGGTTACCTTAACCCTGAATCACCTGGAACCCTCTTCCCCCACTCCGAACTGGAAATGCTCTTGCTAATCCTCTTCACTGCAATTATAAGGCATCCGAATGATCAAAATTATTTCTTTTTGACCATCTGAATTAGCTAGAAATTGATAACCTAACAAAAACTGATTTCTTCTCTAGTCAAAAATATGTTCCAGTCACCCCACAAACTTAACCAAAATAGAATATTTTCACTTAAAAAAGTTTAATAATTGTTCATGGCTTTTTGGTACTTAGGGGTTTTTTAATGTCATGATGCAGTATCAGTTTTAATATCTTAAAGATAGTTTAAGATTATAGTTAAACAAAACTGTCAGTCAGTATTACATTGCTCAAGGGAATTCCCCGGCAGTCCAGTGGTTAGGAATCTGCGCTTCCACTGCAGGGGGCAACTGGTCGGGGGAACTAAGATCTCGCATGCTGTGTGGCACGGCCAAAAAAAAAAAAAAAATTACATTGCTCACTACCTTAATTCAATGAAAAAAAATTCTAGTTAACAGCAACTGAAAGGATACAGCTTGATAGAAAGTACATCTGGTTTTTTAATTTTATCTTGCACACCCATCTCTTCCAGCCAGGAAAAACTTTCTTCTTCATCCTCATCGCTGACTGCTTGCTCCCTAGAAAATTGCTATAGTTAGTCAGGGTTCCCATTTCCTAAAGCTGTTTCCTCTACACTGAATCCGTAAGTCACCAGATGATATAAAAGGTTATTTATTTTTTCTTTGCGGTACGCGGGCCTCTCACTGTTGTGGCCTCTCCTGCTGCGGAGCACAGGCTCCGGACGTGCAGGCTCAGCGGCCATGGCTCACGGGCCCAGCCGCTCCGCGGCATGTGGGATCTTCCCGGACCGGGGCACGAACCCGTGTCCCCTTCATAGGCAGGCGGACACTCAACCACTGCGCCACCAGGGAAGCCCTAAAAGGTTATTTAAATCACATACTCCGCATGTCCCAAGCTTGTTCCAGATGCTTTCTTCTTCTCATGGCCACTTTCTTTTATTAAAGGCAAAGAAAATTCAATACCTACATGAGAAAAGAAAAATGTAACTATGTTTTCTTTAATATAATCTGAAAGAATTAAACAGGCGTGCCTGACTTGTAGAGAGTACATTTGAAAATGAGTTTTTACTCCTGATGTATTAAAGCAGTACTTTTCATGCTTTCTTGACGGCAGCTCACAACACACGTATCTCCTTGAAACAAATGGTTCAGGACAATACATAGTCTCACTACAGGTGGTACTCTTTCATCAAGTATATACTACTCTATTTCATTTTTTTATAAGGTGCTGAATGAGTCCACTGAATAGATTTCATGATCCACTAATGAGATGACCCTCTTTAAAGATCATGTTATTAAAAGGGGGTAGATAATTAGTATTATAAAAGAATTTCTATAGGAGTATATTCAGATTGGGACTTTCCAGCTTGATATACGTTTAGAGATCAGAGAAGGGAACACAACTTAAAGCTATGTACAATGGACAGCTTAATTAAATGCTGGAAAAAAATCAAAAAAATGAAGAAATAAAATAATTCTTAAAACAATTAGATAAAACTGGTAGAAGACAATTCAACTGCTAAAAGACAGTTCAAATTTTAGCTTTTAAGGAGTGCTTACTATACAGTGTGGTATTCTCACTTTAAACCTATAGTTTTACCTTCGTTTTTCATAGCTTCTCTTATACCTCTAGTTGTAGGAGAGATGAGAGCCGTGATTACATCATCTCCTGCTAATCCCGCTGCACGGAACAGGATAGTAAACTGATAGGTACAAACGTAGAAATAGGGGCAAAGTTTTGTCTTCAGCAGATTATATAGAGAAGTAAAGCTCACAGACCTATGAAGAAAAACATTTTTCTTTAGGCATTATTAAAACTAACTCAACATCTAAAACTTTTTTTGTATAATTTAATTTGATACTCACCTGATTTAAAACACAAATATTACAGATAATGGTCTGAATTTTTGCCATGACATAGAACTTGGCTTTTTAAAGGATTGAAATTGGTCACAGGACTCACTGATGACTTCTAAATACTTTAACGAACAGTGTTTACCATTTAAACACTAGCCATTTTTTCTTTAAACAAAACTTAATTGATAGCTGACTTTTTTTTTTAATAATTTTATTTTATTTATTTATTTTTGGCTGCATTGGGTCTTCGTTGCTGCGCGTGGGCTTTTCTCTGGTTGCAACAAGCGGGGGCTACTCTTTGTTGCTGTGCGTGGGCTTCTCACTGCGGTGGCTTCTCTTGTTGCGGAGCACGGGGGCTCTAGGCGTGTGGGCTTTGGTAGTTGCGTCACGTGGGCTTCAATAGTTGCGGCCCGCTGGCTTAGTTGCTCCGCAGCCATGTGGGATCGTCCCGGACCAGGGCTCGAACCCGTGTCCCCTGCATTGGCAGGCGGATTCTTAACCACTGCACTACCAGGGAAGCCCTGGTTGCTGACTTTTAATAAGCAGCTTCTACTGATGAGAAGGGAAGCAGCCATTGGCAAAAAGTATAATAACGTTAAAAGAATTAGGTCTCTATATATTTATCAAACACTTACATACATATTCCACAACTACATAAAGAGTGAATAAGAGCTGGGAATTCCCTCCCCATCTGGTGGTTAGTACTCCACGCTTCCACTGCAGGGAGCACGGGTTCGATCCCTTTGGTTAGGGAACTAAGATCCCACAAGCCGTGCAGTGTGGCCCAAAAATAAAAAAATAAAAATAAAAGAGTGAATAAGAGCTAAAAAAGTAAACAGTTAAATTTTTTTTTTCTTTTTGGCTGCACCATGCAGCACGTGGGATCTTAGTTCCCTGACCAGGATTGAACCTGGGCCACAGCAGTGAAAGCGCCACGTCCTAACCACTGGACCACCAGGGAATTCCCCAAAAGTAAACAATTTAAATGTTAGTTATTACAGTTTAAAATAAAATAATTCAGAAGGACATAGAAATCCATCTACTACTGCTCATCTCCACATCATAAATAAAATAAGGAGAAAATACTGCTAAAATGGGTTGCACAAATTTTTACTAATCTTACCAGTCACTCATTAAAATGTGTTGCAGGGTTTCATCATTTGACCAAGGGTTTGTCTTTCCAGCCATTTTTCTGTCAGCTCCAATGCGAGGGAACAATGGTAGCCAAGACAAGGCAGGGTGGAGCCAATAGATAAGGCTCTGCTGGAAGGCACAACGGAGCTCAGTGGAGAGTTTGGGATCCTAAAATACAAAGATGATATTGGATAGTTCTTGCCCCAGTAGAAATACAGAATTTCATTAAAAAGACACTGAATATACCAAACACTTATTCTCAGGATCTTTACTGCTTCCTGTAAGAAAGTGTTAATAACTGTTACAGGGGCTAAAATGTAGTTTATTATTGTTTGGGAAAACCTTCCTTGCCAGCGATTACAGTCGGTTAAAGCACATACCAGAAGGGATGCTTAGACGTAGATGGGAACATTCGCCTGTCTCTACCATCCTTGAGAAAAGTGACTATCACTCGTTATCACCAGGGCGGGGTGTGTGTGTGTGTGTGTGTGTGTGTGTGTGTGTGTGTGTGTGTGTGTGACGTGTGTGACACTATATTCAACCCCCTCCCCTCATAGCACTGTTTCAAAAGTAGTCAATAAAAACCGATAATCCCAATCACAAATCATATGGATCTATTTATCAAAAATGATGTATCAAGGCCTCTTTCAGGTAATCTCTTTTAACCTAGTTTGAGTTGATGAGCTGCTTGAAAGTAATGCAATTGCATTTCTCTAAAACCTTTCTAGCACTCATTAACTCTCCTAAATTTACAACAGACCATCACCCAGGTGGTAAGAATTAGTGCATTTAAAAAATACAGTATACATTATGTGAGAAAACCAGTAAAATAACCAATCTGTCTTTGCAATCCTACTGCTCAATTGCTTTCCATTTCCTTATATTTTCTTTCTCAAAAGGCCTTAGAAAAGGATAGTGTAGTTCAAACAATTCCTGCCTGCAGCAGTGACTAATTCTCAGGACAGGTCTACAAATTTAACAGGCAGTTACTAAATCTGATTTAAAAAACCGTATGAAAGCAGCATTTGGGAAATAAAAAATTTCCCAAGTCTCTGTGTCTTTAAATGTCAAAAGAAAAACTTAATGGAAGGAAATATCTCTGATATTTTGCAGAGAAGTACATTTTACACTTAATTTGTTACTTTTAAGCATAGCTATTTTCTTACAGAATTACCTGTATACTTTGAGGCAAAGTAACTTCTGTTGCCCTACAATGCTGGATGACACCTTGAGCCTCTTCCTGTGCTTTCAAATGATCTGCCCAGGTAAAGGGTTGAGAAGAGGCGAAAAGGAGTCGAGTTTTAATACTCCAGTCCACAGGTAACTCAGTACTTTCTGAGGATGGAATATCAGATTCGGAGAATGATACATGAGGAGTCTTTCAGAAAACAAAGAACACAAAAATTAGTAGAGTACCAAGGAAAAAAACCCTTCAATCTATAGAATTCATCAACTAACATACTCATGACCACTGAAATTTCAAAATGTTATGAACGGTACAATAAATAACACTGAAAATATACTACACACTGTGAAAGAGTCTGGAAAGAGCCACACTAAACCGTTAACAGTGATGTTATCTCTGGAAAGTGGGAATTTCTTGTTGAGGCTAGTGGAAAGGCAGGTTTCACTTTTTAGTTTATTATAGTTCCACATAGTTTAGTTACAAGAGACGTACTATTTTCACGATCATGATTTAAAAACATCTACTATTGATACTGCTATCAAAGCAGAAATCTTCCAAGTATTTTTTAAAAAGCACTTTTTAAGCCTCTAAAATTCTGGAACCAGGTCTAAGTTGCTCTTGCAGGTAACTTAGGTTGGGTTCTTGGAGGCCATATTTAAGAAGCATTTGCCAACCTCAAAAATTCCTCCCAAACTGTTTTGCTGTCAAGTCAGTATTCTCCACGTTACAATGATTCTTCTAGATGACATTATTAAAAATTAACAGGGAAGGGGGAACTAATCCAAGAGACCCGAAGGCCATTTATTCGCTAGGAAGGGAGACTGGGTCTTGGGAACTCTTCTAGCCTGCTCCCATTAGGACAATCTATGCATGTGTTAAACTATCACGAAAGAAGCAGCTGAGGAATGGAATCAAGAAGCGTTTCTGTGTGTATGGTGGTGGTAGGGAGGTTCAGTGATATACCACAACCTGTGGAACTAACTTGGGGATTTGGTTTGAAGATGCAGTGAAGGATTAAGTTCAAAAAGCAGCTGAGCCTGGAGGCGCTGGCTCTGAGTGATGAGCCGGAGTTGTCATTACCTACAGAAGAGTGTGAAAACTGTTGGGGGCTGAAAGAAAACCCACACCTACGCCTGCTTTAGCATTGGTGCCATTATAAACAAACATTACCACAACATACAAAGTCCTTTACCAAGGCTGATGCCTGCCATCTTTTCAACCCTGGTAGAGATGATCACTCAGGGCTCTCTGTGAAACTATCTTCCAAGTAAAACACTTCTGAGAAGTATACACTTATAAGAATATACACTCTAATGACATTTTTAAAGTATTACCTGGGGTAATTCAGTAACGGCTGTTCTTTCAGGAATCTTCTCTTCCCATAGCAAATCATTTTCTTGATTAGAATCTAAAAACTGAGATTAAAAAATCGTCCTTTTAAATTATAAATGATGCTGGAGTTCGCTTTAAACATGTAGACCTTCACCTGGCATACAAGTTTCTCAGCAAGTGCAGGAATTCACGTGAGCGCACATCAGTATAACAGAGGATTTCACTTCAGTTTCGTGCCTGAACTTTACTATCAAAATGGACCGGGAAAAGGGCAGGTGATTTGCGCAACTAAGAACTCAGTAATCAATAATCTCAGTTCAAAAGATCCAAAAGGTTGTGGGGTAAGACAAATACTAGTAAATTATGACCCCATCAATCCTCAACATTCCCCCAACCCCAGAATAATTTGAGCGCGTGAGAAGGCAGGCACTGAATCAGGCAGGAAAGAGAGTCCTGTAACCTTCCCATCAAACGGTGGCCTTCCAGGAGTAGTGCCAGGATTACTCGGAGCTCTCTTCCCACTGATCTCCAACCCCCCACCGGACGGCTGCAGCCCAAACTCCTCCGCCGCGCGCCGAGCGGGGCCGCGGGGTCCACTCCTCAGGACGGGCCGGCCCTGCAGGTCCCGCGGCAGCTTGCGAAGCGCACTTCACGCCGCCCCGACCTCGCGGGGCAGCCACCCCCAGGGCTCAGGGCCCCCTGAGGCCGCGGGCGGCTTCAGCTTCGCGCCCATTTTGCTCCTGTAACGCGAGAACCCGCCATCCCTACTTCACAGCCGAATCGACCCACGAACTACGAGAGCCCGTCGGCTCCCAGGCACGAAGACACTCACCGGGCCCGGCGCCTCCTGCTGGCCGCGGGACGGCCCGTTGGGAGGCTCGGCGGCGGCCCGAGGCCGGTTGTCCAGGCGGGCGAAGGGGTTCCTTCGGGACGCGGCCGGGCCGCCGCCACCTCTGCCCGCTGCCGGGAAAGGGCGGAGGGGCAGCCCGGCCGTCAGGGCGGCGCGGCGGGTCGCTGGCTCGGACCGCTCCACGGTCGGGGAGGCGGCCCCAAGGCTCCGGCGCCTTTTCCGTCGGAGTCGCAATGTCTCTGGCGGCCTTCTGAAACTGGGCGAGTAGCCGGGCACCGACAGAGCCATCACGCGCCGCGGAGGCCGAAGACCCGGCCCCCAGCCCGAGGACCCGGCGCGCAGCTCCCCCAGGCGCTTCCCGCGCGCCGCGGCCCCGCCCCGACGTAGCCCCGCCCCCGAGGCGGCCCGCGGCGCGTGTGCCGTGCGGCGCCGGCGAGGCCCCGCCCCCGGCTGTGTTCCTCCTAGGCCGAGGGCGCGTGAGTGCCCTGCTCCTCGCCGGACGCCTCCTTGGCGGTCTGGTTGGGTCCTTGGCTGTAGTCGGGTCGCCGGGTGCTAGATGGCTGGCAAGCACGCGGTCCTGCGCACCGGGATAGATGAGCGCTGTTCAAATCCGCAGCAGGGTGTGATGAGCCCCAGGCACGGCGCCAGGATGAAAACGAAACGTCACACTTGAGCTGCCCCTCCGATAAGCTTCCAGAGCGCAGCAGCCACGTCCAGAGCTGGAGAGGGGGGCCTGGGCCTCCGCCCTCTCCCCCCGAAACAGAGAGCCCCGACAGGAAATCAGCACGCCGGCTACGCAAGCGCAGTCTCCCGCCCCGCTTCCCAAGCCTCGCCACTGCAGCCTTCCACGCAAACACTGCAGCGGTCACGGACGAGTTACCGTGATGCTCCCGTTCGATCCTGAGGAAACCCTGGAGTGAATGAATATTTGAAAAAAAATTTAGCTTTCAATGGGCTAGATCCTTTGAGACTTGAAAATATATTCACAGTATTAAATTACGACAGCAAAGGATGTTAAGGAAGGTGTTGAGAATGGAGTTGATACAAAAGTAATATTATTGGAGCAAAAGACTCCAACAGCTTTATCAGAGTAGCGTGGCTTCTGCTGAAAGCAGTTTTCTTCATGTAAAGAATTTTATAAGAGGCAGATATATAGGAACAATAATTTAAAAGGCTTTCAGAATATTCCCTTTAGATGTTAAATTTTAGAGTTGTCTTGACCCGTCTGTACGATGTTTCCAAATACTTTTTCAAATACTTCAGATAACTCTGAGCATCGTGTCTCAGCAGGAAAACGTGCTTAAAAACATAAAAACTTGCTTTTATCTTCCTTGACTTTTCTGAGCAATTTGCAAGGAAACTGGAATAGGTTCATCCAACTGAGGTCTGAGAAAGAACAAAATTAAAATTGAACAACTTGCTTCTTTCTTCCTTGATTTTTCTGAACAACTTCCATGGTGACTTTTGCCTCGTATAGTGGAATGGGTTCATCCAACTGAGGTCTGAGGAAGAATGAAATGTCTAGTTAAAGATGAGAAGAGTACATAGCATGGTAGTTGACAGTTGCTACAGTTCAACTCTATTACTTTAAATCAAATTTGTCCATTAATATTTCCACTGTTAAAAGCAGTTAAATTTTGAAGGGGGAAAAATACCTGTTTTATCCATTCTCTCTTTTTTGATAAACAGATCCAGCTGAAAAAAAAATTGTACTTTTCTTCTTGTCAACCTGTAGGTTATTTCAAGTTGCTTTGGGAGGGGTGATGAGGATAAGCAAAGGGTGAGGTACAGTATGGAATGGATAAGGACAACTAATGAACCACTTCTATCTTAGGGAATGCATACTGGTGTATATACACTTAGAGAAATACTAAAGAGCAGCTATTTATCTAAGCAAAATAATAAAATATGGAGGCAAGAGGTGTACTGAGAAAGCTGAAACAAAAATGGGAATGCCCATTTTATCTCCTGGAGAATAGAAAAATAAACAAGAACAATGATTTGGTCATTTAGCATACCTAAAAACACCAGTTGATAACTTCTCCATCACATCTTTTAAGATACGTAGCTGGAAAGACTGTTAAGGTGTCAACGTAAAGGAGAGAGGAGTAAATAAAACCATTTGATAAGCAGAAGATACTAGGCAGGTCACCTATTTTTTTTTTTAATAGAAATTCTGTAAGCTGTCATGTTTACCTCTAAAACAGGAAAATGGAGGAACTGATTTGAGAGAGGTGGTGACATAATAGAGCCTAAACTTCTAAGGACAAGAGATGAAAGAAGCCTAATGCCTATCCTAAGTAATGACTAGTGTTATCGCAAATGGATGGTAACAGAGGGGGTCAGGGTTTCATTTTAGCACCACTTATGTTATTTTTAGTTAAAAACAATTTTAGCACTTATATCTCTTACTTTGGGTGCACATTTATTTATTAAACCAGCTAATAAATACGTATGCAGGAAAGTTAATAATCTGTGTGTGTAATATATGCCACTAAGAGAATTAAAAAGCAGGGCAAAATTTAAAACTCTAGTCATTTACTTGAAATTATAATATTAGAACTGAGAGTCTATATAACTGCTAGTGCAGGAGAATTATTTATGGCATATAATCACACAATTGGAAGGAGATTGCTATGTCAAATCACAAGCAGCAACTGGCTCATGTGTGATGCAACTGAGGGGTGTGCACAAGTGAGGACTGAAGTCTGATTCAGGACTTCAGAAAATGTAAATTAGAAAATATGAACATAAGCTACTTTAAATGGACCTAAAGAATACCGATTCACTTTTCACGTACTACAAATTCTCTTTCTACTTCTGTTAATGAAATTGCCAGCAGTATGTTTAAGTATATAAATATAAAACATATATTTTCTGATTTTTGAAAATTTAACATTTCATATGAACATGTCACGTTTCAGTATGGTCCATGGATTTGTCAAATAGCTTAAAATCTCATGGTGGGGAGAAAGGGGAGCAGTTGAGTGATTTAAGTTATTAAGTAACGCAGGCATAGCAGCCAGGCTACCTTCTGACATGAAAGATTCAAAACATACTAACTTATGTTACTTTTAATACATGGTCTCTGTCATTAACATCCCATGGTATTCGTGATAATTACAATGTTATTGAATGTGTCATTATTTAAAGTTGAAATTTAAAGAATTCTTTTAGAAAGTTAAAAATTAAGTTTATTTTCCAAATTTAATATGAAAATATTTAATCAGAAATACATTAAACACATACATTCACTACATTAAGGGGACGTTCTGGTTTTGAAATATACTCTTTAAAACTCAACATATGCAGTATACTAATTAAATATTATTCAACTATTTGAAAGCTCTGTATTAAGTCTGCCATTGCTCTTAGAGGAGGCTGGCCTTTGTGCAGGTCACGCATATGTAACAATGCACATTTAATAAACATAAAGAATGATATTCAGTGAGACAAACATACGGTTGTGCAAGTCTCTTTCTTCACACACAACTATACTCTATTAAGTAATGAGAACTTATTTTTTATCCAATATATTAAAGTTTTTACCAAGTACAGCTGCCTTTAAAACAGGCGTCTTAGAAATAAAACGTTTATTCTTAAGTTGACCCTGCTCTAAAGAGGTTTGGACCTTTCTTTTGGAACTGCTCTCATATTCTCAAGAAAACTTTTCATTACTTTTACCGAAATGAAATGATCGATTTCATTCACTAGATTTGTTACTGAATCACTTCCATTAAAAAAAATCAAACCCATCTTCATTTGATGAAGATTTCCTAGTACTGATATTCTTAATAACACCCCACATGGGACTTCCCTGGTGGTCCAGTGGTTAAGACTCTGCCCTTCCAATGCAGGGGAGGCAGGTTCAATCCCTGGTCAGGGAACCAAGATCCCACAAGCCGTGCAGCCAAAAAAAAAAACCCCCCAAAACAGAAAAAACACCCCACAAACTCTTAATTTTGATTAACTATTCTGAAATGTTTAATGCAATGGCACCACCATAGGAGTAAAGATGCAGCCTGTCAAGGTGATCTGTAATTTCCAT
Organism: Physeter macrocephalus; assembly: GCF_002837175.3. NCBI lineage: Eukaryota > Metazoa > Chordata > Mammalia > Artiodactyla > Physeteridae > Physeter > Physeter macrocephalus. The sequence goes on from NC_041221.1 coordinate 4,541,659, forward strand.
AATGCCAGGTTAAAAACGAAGCAAACTCTTCCATGTATTTTATAGTTTCTCATTCAGAAACGAGCAAGACTGCCTGGGTGTGATTCCTGTCCTGCCACCTGCTAGCTACATCCTTAGGCATGTTCTAACCTTTCTATCCTTCAGTTTCTTTACCTGTGACATAGCGATAATGTAGTACTTAACTTTCCCAGGGCTGTTTTAATATTTAAATAAATTAATACCTATAAAGCACTGGGAACATTGTTTGGCATGTTCAATGAAAGTTAGCTGCTAATATTATTATTATTAAAGAACTTAATGATGAGACTACAAGGTAAATTTCAAGCCAGAAACTCAAGTCAGTAGAAAAAAAGGATATAAAGATATTTTCCCTGTTGTACATTTGACAAATTCCAAACTTCATCATTAAGGAAAGCCACCGTCGCTCCCTTGAGGAAAAGGCAGTGGCTATCTGGAGGATCCAACTTGGATAGAATGCACAAAGAATGATCAGTTACTGTGTTTAATAGCAGAAGAATGATTGGTATCTTCAGCCAGAAAAGCTTTTACACAAATTAAATAATACCCAAATCACAAATAATCAGCACACAAACTTTAATAATAATATGTATACTACAACGTTTTCTTTTCTAATGCATTGTCCAAAATGATGAAACAGCAAGGTCAAATGCAAGGCCAATCTAGAGGTGATGAAGCGGTAGTAGGTATATGTGTGTGGGTGTGTGTGTGTGCATGTGTGTGTGTGAGAGATATTTCTCATTACTACTCACCAGTCATCTTCATGAGGAAGTTGGAAAATTGGTGAAGACTGGTACATGAGAATTATGGTATTTGCATATCAACCATGATAAAAATACTTGAATTTTGTTGAGAAATGTAACTTTGGAAGACAATGTGTATACACACACACACACACACACACACACACACACACACACAGAGTAAATTCTAATTTGAATAATTAGGAAATTGTCATAATTTTATATAGAAATATTTTGTTAAGTATATGTCAACAAGAATGTTTGTTACTAAGGAAAAAAATCTTATTTGAAACACTACTAAAAAATTCATAAGTCACTACTTCCAAACCACTAAATAAAAGTTAAATGAACTCCTCTGCTAAGCACTATATTTCAACATTTGGCCAACAGCTAAAGTTAAAAAAAAAAAAAAGCTTTATTTCTTTAAAAATAGGATATAATTCAGAATTGATACAAATTTAGCCACACCTTGCTAAAAGACTTAGGCATTATTCTTTGTTAATTGCATCCTTTTGGTGTATCAGTAATGCTTTATTGTTTCTGATAATACCTGCAGGTTTTCTTCTGTCGTTACCCAGTGGCCTCCAACACCAAGAAGGGTGATGATATCATGTTTATGTGGTAGTAGTTGTAATTTTACAGCTGGTTCATCATCTTTACTATATAATCTCACTTACAATGGAATTGTTTAAAGAGAGAGAGGGAGAGAGAGAGAAAATGTATTTTATAGTAATCTGATAAAAATTTATTCTTCAAACTAGTTCTTTACTTTTTAATGTAGTAACAAGGAAGCATTTTGTACTCAAACACTTAAAATATATTTTTTGCATTAAAACTGGTCATACACTTTACTTTAAATTATAAGTGATATAACTAAAGATAAAGTCTATTTTAATTTGAAAATCAGGCAAGATAACATAGCACATAACTAAGTCTGATAGCTTCAATCATAACATTGATAGCTTAATACTTTGGGAAAAGTTGACTTCTGAGTAAGGAACTCAGATTCAAGACAGTCATACTGGGACTTCCCTGGTGGTGCAGTGGTTAAGAATCCACCTGACAATTCAGGGGACACAGGTTTGAGCCCTGGTCCGGGAAGATCCCACATGCCGCGGAGCAACTAAGCCCGTGCGCCACAACTGCTGAGCCTGCGCTCTACAGCCCGCGTGCCACAACTACTGAAGCCCGCGTGCTTAGAGACCGTGCTCCATAACAAGAGAAGCCACCACAATGAGAAGCCCGCGCACTGCGATCAAGAGTAGCCCCAGCTTGCCGCAACTAGAAAAAGCCGCGTGTAGCAACAAAAACCCAATGCAGCCAAAAAAAAAAAAAAAAAAGACAGTCATATTTTGACATAATTATTGAAATGTCCATTTGAAAAGTTAATGAAGTATACATTCACTTCCACTGAAAGATTTTTCTGAGTTAATTTCGAACCTTGAAAATACTGGCTAAAAAGAAATACATATGGTCATAGCTGTATTCATTACGATTCTTAGGATAGAAGATAAATTCTAACAAAGTATAAACAGAATCCCTTTGCAGGCTTGTGAAACCTGTTCTTTAGGTGTGATGGCACTACCTAAGAGTGTAAAGATTAGGTGTTAAATAGATATTGGTTAAACTACAAAAGTTCAAGCAAGGTGAAAATGCAACAAAATTCTGTGCAGTTTCCAAACAGGGACTGCAGAAGTCTACCATCCAATAGAGGGCAGACATACATAGCAGAACTGACTAATTAAGCAACTGGCTGAGACCTGAACTAATCTAGGAACCACTGAGGAGATCATGTCTGCAGATTTCTTGTAGAGATACTTAAAGTCCAATGCCTATACTTTAAAAGGCAAGCATGTTCTCTCTTCCAGACAGTGCTTACAATGGGAATAAAATGAAGAAGAGCCAATTTAAATAGAAAAGTTCAAAAATAAAATACCCTAAACATCAATTTAATAATATATAAATAATTATTTTCTGGTTATATATTTTTTTCCCAGGAATTCACCCATCACAATAAAAAAACTACAGAGACTACTGATTTAGTAAAGTACCCACCTCCAGCATCTAGGACAATATCTACTCCAAGGCCACCTGTTTCTTCTAAACAGCTTTCAGCAACCTGGGCTTTCCCATTGGACACATCGATCACTCGGGCTGTAAAGGACAGGAAGTCAGGCAATCTGTATGTGATCAACACAACTCAGAGAAGAAGAGAAAGAAAAGCAAATAAATATTTCTTCTCTGAAATGAATTAAATGGTTGAAGCAATTACTGAATCAAATTATACTTTTTCTCATCTAACCAGTATTGCTAAGGATCAACTTAAATGAAGGAACTGGTATATTCAATAAAATAAAAATATGAGCATTTTGTGGATAATGTGTCACAACGTTGGTCTGTTGACATAGACGATTCTTCTTTACAGCTAAAGGATATTTTGCCAGAACTGAGAATCTCTAAACCACAGAGGTACACATATATATGAAGATGTGGACTGAAAGATTAAGAATTTCTTAAGTATGTTCAGATTTAATAGAGTTTAGAGCTAAAAAGTACAAAGATTTATTTATGTGATTTGGTACTTCTCTGTTAGAGGCCATTTTAACCTTTCTCAGTCATAGAAATCCCAGCCCACACCCGCATCTCCCGACTTTGCCCTCCAAAACAAAAAAAAATCCCGAAGGTGAAAAAAACCCCAGGATTATTTTAAGCAGGGTTAGTAAAAATTAAACTAATTTTAACTGGTTGCTTTAATGTATTAATAGAACAAGCCAGTGAGAGAACTAAAAAAAAAAATCTCAATTTGAATTGGCAAACGAAGACACGTTTATTTTTCATTTTTGAATCTTTTAACACCTCTCAGTAAAGAGAATTCCTCTCAGAGATTCTCAGATTGGAGGTGTAGTCCAGTAGTGACTGAAGTCTCGGGGGATGGAGGTGAGGGTGGGGGGACTCGGGGGAAAGGGGGCTGAAGCACCTAAGAAGGGCAGGGTTAACAAAGTGGAAACTGCTCCCTTCAACAATACTATTCATGCTACCCATCCCTTCCATTTTCAATCTCTCTTTTTCCTTTTTTTCCTTATTTTCCTCCTTTCTCCAGCCCCTGTTTTAACCTTCCTTCCATTTCTTGGTTATCTCTGCCAGAAGCATAACATAACCATGGAAATAACACAGGCTTTACGATTAGGCAGGCTTGGGTTCAAATTCCATTCCAGGCCTAGTGATACATCTAGTGGTACATCCTTGGACAAGCTAAATTCTGAGATGCTGTTTCCCGGTTGGCTGACACGGGGTTGTTGAGGATTTAAGGAACTAGCATCCATATTAACACTCAATGAACCTTACTTTCCTTCCTGCCTGCCTTCACTTACACTCTGCTCATCTGCTTTTCTCTCCACCTGTTAACCTCCAACATTAATTCTGGTAACTCCAGTCTATAAAATTCCATTCCTATCTTTCTTCTTTTTCATTTTTTCAATCTCTAGTTTCTTTCTCCTTTCCATATTCATCGCTATTCGTATAGGTTCAATCTTTTCAAGAGCTCCCCAGCCTCTACCATGTCCTATTTATTCTAAACTATATCTGACCTGGGTTTCTGTGTAAGTGGCTCATCTCCCTTCTGAGTGTGTCACAGGAAACAGACAACTTTAGAGGTATATCACTGGGTAAAAGAGGTTGAGAAACATAAAAAGTGATGCAAAAATATATTGATTTATTGACTAAAACCAAAGAGGCATCAGGTGTTTCTCAACTGTGTCAAAGTTCACCTAATTCAAACTTGGGTGAGTTGGTAACAATGAGGCAAAGAAGAAAAAACACTGAAAAATGTAGGTTTAAAAAACAAATCATTAAAATTTAAACTATAACTTATGTAAACTTGGACTTAGCACAGATACTAAGTGCACTTTTAAATGACATGCATTTGGCATTTTGCAGTTTGTTTTACAAGTGCAGTTTTTAAGGTGATACCTCTTGAAAATTTTATGTTTTAAAGTCTGTGTTGAGTACTATTACCCACCTATAGAAGGCCTAAATCTTTCAAGACACTGCTTGTCTTCAAGGCTGCACACTGTTGAAATCACTTTGGCTCCTCTATGGTGTGCTAACTGAATAGCTATTGTTCCAAGTGCCTGTGTGGAAACAAATACACGATGGTGTTATAGATATAGGGCAGAGGCCGTATCTAATTCATTTTATAGGTTGTTTAGTAAAGTGTAATAGTTTAGTGCTACTTCAGTATATTTTAAAATGTTGTCTGAGAGAAAAAGAAAAAAATACGGATAAGTTTAGAAGTGGAAACATTTGACACACTCCTCCTCAAGTGGGGTGGTGGAAAAGCTATGTGTGCCACAGGCTCTCAGCCAGTCTGACTGCAAGCAGCACACAATTTCAAGGACAGAGGCCGAATTCAGAACACGGCCTTGGAATGAGAAAAATGGGCCATTAAGGACCTTGCCAGAATAATGTACTAAGCTAATTATATAATATCAATACATATGCAAGTCCAGCAACCTCAACTTCAAAAGTTCCATCCTTTTGCTGACCTGTGGAGTAAGTTCAGGGAAACACTACTATCCTGATATAGGACATAAGGATGAAGCCAAAGCTGAAGACAGTTATGCCTTTTTTTCAATGAAAAGCAGGGGAAAAAGCATTTTCATCAACAGCCAGTTAGAAAATAAAACTATAAAATCACCCCAAGTTTTGTGACATTTTTAGATTATATTTTATATAATCTCTTTTAGTATGTTGAACTATATTTTGAAGATGCATGTAATATGTTTAAATTAGCACAGTTTTGATCTTGTGTGATCTATCTATAAATGCAACACCTTAATCACATAAGTGTAAGTATGCGGGATATGATACAATATTGGCTGGGAGTCCTGGGGTCTGGCTTCAAAGACTATGAGCTATTTCAGGCTTTGTGTAACAGACATGAATAAAAATGGCTTGTCTGCTTTTTTAAAGTACTAGCAGATTCAAAGTAATAAGAAACTAAACACAGTAATGCTAACTTTTATCTCCTTGATAAAAGCTGCTTATTTTAGAAAATGGGAGTTTGGTAAACGTATCAGTGAATAAGCTAACTGGCAACAAATTATATTAGCAAATGGATGGCCGATTTCTCAATTCCCTAAGTTGATTTGTATTTTGGTCTGTTTCTTAACAAAACCATAAGCACCTACACTTGCTCCATCCATTATCAGCACTGACTTTCCAGGAGAGAGATGAGAAAGATAATGCAGAGCTGTATAGGCTCGTACTCCATCCCGAATGGTTCCAGCGGCTTCTGTCCAGGTAACTTTTTCTGGTTTGTGAACTATCACAAAGAAAAAGAGGAAACAATCTGTTAGCAAGTTCCATTAGACCTGCTTCCTGGATCTGTTTCCCTCCATCTCTGCTCCCACCATGGCCCTGGTCCAAGCCTACTTCAGTATCTCTCACCTACATTACGGTTTCTCTGCTTCCATTCTTACCCATGCATACTCCACTTTCAGCATAGGAGTGTGTGTGTGTGTGTGTGTGTGTGTGTGTGTGTGTGTGTGTGTGTATTTTTTAAACGTTTTATTGTTAAAGTAAAATGTATGCAGATGTGTGTGTGTGTGTGTGTGTGTGTGTGTGTGTGTGTATTTTTTAAACGTTTTATTGTTAAAGTAAAATGTATGCAGAAAAGTACACGAAATAAAGGACAGCTGGATGAATAAATATAAAGCAAGTAACCACCATCCTGGCTGAGAGAGAGAACACAGCCCTCACGCCAACAGCCTCGCCTCTCCGGCCACAGACGTTTTTTAAAAAATTGAGATATAATTGACATCAGAGGTCACCACCATTCTAATGTATTCTCTTTTTCACCTTCATAGTTTAATAACTCAAGTATCCATTCCTAAACAATATAATTTTGTTTTGCCTGTTTCTGAAATTTATCTAAATGCAATTGTACCATACACATTTTTTCTATCTTCTTTTTTTGCTGAACATTGTTTTTGAAGACACATCCTTTCTTGTTACATGTGGCTATAGTATAGTGCTTCCATTTTTTTTTTTTTTTTTTTTTTGCCGTACGCGGGCCCCTCACCGCTGGGGCCTCTCCCGCTGCGGAGCACAGGCTCCGGACGCACAGGCCCAGCGGTCATGGCTCACAGGCCCAGCCGCTCCGCGGCATGTGGGATCCTCCCAGACCGGAGCACGAACCGGCGTCCCCTGCATCGGCAGGCGGACTCTCAACCACTGCGACACCAGGGAAGCCCTAGTGCTTCCATTTTTGATGTCTTATGGCAACATCTAATTTCATAGAATGGATTGGATATCCACTCTCTAGTCAAGGAACATTTGTGTTTTTTCCCATTTTTTGGTAGTTAAGCATTCTTAACTAAGAATGCTCTTGTATAAAAGTTACTCTTACACTGGTACACAGGTTTTCTCCAGGATATTTACTGAGGAATGGAAATCCCAGCTCCAGGATATATTACCTTCGACTTTATATTTCCAAAGTGGCTGTATGAATTCACTCTCCCACAGCTGCTGCTGTGAACATCCTTGTCAACCCTGGTATTATACATTTTTGCCCATCTTATGGATGTGTAATGGTTTCTTACATGTGATTTTATTGATAATTTGCTTTCCCCTGACTACTAATTAAGTTGAGTACCTTTCTGTGTTTGTTGGCCATATGGAATTCCCTTTGTGAAGTGACTGTTCAAATGTTCTATCAATTTTTCTATTGCTGTTGACTTTTTCTTACTGATTTGTAAAAATTCTTAATATATTCTAGATGAGTCATTTGCTTGTTTATGTGTTGTAATTATTTTCAACTTCATGGCTTCTCTTTTCAATCTCTTTAGTGGTGTCTTTGAAAAACAGAAGTGTCAGAATGATCTTTTAAAAACATAAATAACATCCTAACACTTCTTTGTTTAAAATTCATCAATGGCTTTCTATTGCACTTGGAACAAAATGCGAACTCCTAATATACTGTAATTTAAGCCATATTAGCTTTATATTTTCTGACCATTAAGCTGCTCTTTAATATGTTTACTTAATTTTTATTGTTTTTATGTTGTACACTGAATGTGATTTTTTTTCACAGTATAGGCAATACTTTCTCATTTTACCTACAATCAAGTTTATAACACTTTCCGTAGTCTTTACCACGACTATTTTTCCTCTTATGTCAATAGATTAAGATGGGTCAGCATGGCCAGTCAGCATTGAATTTACCAACTAATTAGTGCCATCTAGTGGGGAAGCAAAGCATCCAAGCACATGATGAAAATGTTCAGACAAGCAAGGCATTAAAAGAGTAAAACAGAGGATATCTCACACAGAACTTTATTCCTTACCAACCTCGAGGTAGCTATTTTCCCACTTTTACTGATCATGAAATGGGGTTCAGGGTAATTAATTTGTCTGAGGCTACAAGTTTCAAAGTCTGACTTTAAAGCCCATCTACTCTAACAGTGCATGTTCAATCTACGGAAAATTTATTTATATGGAATATTTTTGGAACATCTTTCATCATAAGAATTGGGACTACCTATATTTTCATTAGGAAATCAAAAATTCAGTGCTTAAAAAATTCTAACTACATGTAATAAAACTACATTTAAGATTGCAAAGGCTTTAAAATTACATGGTTGGACATGGTTTAACGTTGAGATCCTTGCTTTTGTGTTAGGTGGTACACAAGTGTTTATTATGTTATAAAAACTAAGAAAATAAATAGAAGAGAGCCATGTATGGATCAATAATAACAGTATGTCAGAGCCCAAGAATTACAATTTCAATTCTTTCTACCTCAGGTCCAAAGGAATAATGCTGAAAATGTGTGCCAATTTTTTAAAAATTTAACTTTTATTTTATATTGGAGTATAGTTTACTCACAACATTGTGCTTGTTTCAGGTGTACAGCAAAGTGATCCAGTTATACATATACATATATCCATTCTTTTTCAAATTCTTTTCCCATATAGGTCAACACAGAATACTGAGTAGAGTTCCCTGTGCTATACAGTAGGTCTCCATTGATCATCTACTTTGTATGTATCAACAGTAGTGTGTATATGTTAATCCGAAACTCCCAGTTTATCTCCCCCCCCAACTTTCCTCTCTGGTAACCATAAGTTTGTTTTCTAAGCCTGTGAGTCTGTTTCTGTTTTGTAAATAAGCTCATTTGTATCATTTTTTTAGATTCCACAAATAAGTGACATCATATGATATTTGTCTTTCTCTGTCTGACTTACTTCTTAGTATGATTATCTCTAGGTCCATCCATGTTGCTGCAAATGGCATTATTTCCTTCTTTTTTATGGCTGAGTAATATTCCACTGTATATATGTATCACACCTTCTTTATCCATTCCTCTGTCGATGGACATTTAGGTTGCTTCCATGTCTTGGCTATTGTAAATAGTGCTTCAATGAACATTGGGGTGCATGTATCTTTTTGAATTATGGTTTTCTCCAGATTATGCCCAGGAGTGGGATTGCTAGATCATATGGTATTTCTATTTTTAGTTTTTAAGGAACCTCCATATTGTTCTCCATACTGGTTGTACCAATTTACATTCCCACCAACAGTGTAGGAGGATTCCCTTTTCTCCACACCTTCTCCAGCATTTATTGTTTGTAGACTTTCTGATGATGGCCATTCTGACCGGTGTGAGGTGATACCTCATTGTAGTTTTGATTTGCATTGCTCTAATACTTAGCCATGTCGAACATATTTTCATGTGCTTCTTGGCTATCTGTATGTCTTCTTTGGAGAAATGTCTATTTAGATCTTCTGCCCATTTTTTGATTGGGTTGTTTTTTTGACATTGAGCTGCATGAGCTGTTTGTATGAAAAATAGAATGGCTTGAGAACTGAAAGCACAAAAGAGCTGGAAGAATTATTCAACTTTTTACCTTTGTCCTCAATATTCTGAAACAAGATTAATAAGACATCTTTTGGGAGTTGTTTGGAGCCTGGTTCTTTGGTTTGGTAAAAGAACTGACTTACTAGAAGGTGACTGAGTTGTGAGCTTTTATTTTAAAAAATCATCAAATAATTAATAGGAACTAAAATAGAGTCATGGTGAACTAAATTATTTCTCCCTGAAAATCTTCAGGGAACATACTGAAATTATTTTCTCTTTCATAGAATGTTAGATCTACAGCAGAGATTAGAGGTTATCTAGTTTGGCATCCTTGTTTATAGACAAAGTAAAATGTGCCCGGGTCCTGCCTAAAGGTCACAAAGTTAGCAGTCATTCTTCTTTTTTTTAATTTGAAGTACAGTTGATTTACAATGTTTCAGGTGTTAGTGGTCATTTTAAAGTACTTCTTTTAAAGAAACATTTTGTTGTGTTTCCCTTCTCAAGGAATATCTATCAATAAAATTGCTTTCTCTGTATATGCTGGTGGATTTTGGGACTATAATCTTCCTGATTTGTAGGAAAATAAAAGGTCATTTGTGTGGTTCTCCTGTCTTAGATTAAGCTATGTAGCTAGAATTTTTTTTTTTTTTTTTTTTTTGCGGTACGCAGGCCTCTCACTGCTGTGGCCTCTCCCGTTGCGGAGCGCAGGCTCCGGACGCACAGGCTCAGCGGCCATGGCTCGTGGGCCCAGCTGCTCCGTGGCACGTGGGATCTTCCCGGACCGGGGTACGAACCCGTGTCCCCTGCATCGGCAGGCGGACTCTCAACCACTGCGCCACCAGGGAAGCCCAAGCTAGAAATTTTTGATGTTAAAGTTTGCTGTTCTTCTTCTGGTCCATCTTCTAATCCTCCAGTGTTCAGCAATGCTTAAAGAAATGGATCGTTTTTTTTCTTTGTTTGTTTTTTCAAGAGTTAACTTTCTATAACAATTTAATTTAGTTTACTTTGTCAAAACTCAAGCCTAAGAATTCAAACTAAAGGTTTTAGTTGACTCCATATTTACAAGGTTCTCAAAAGAAAAGGGACAATAAGGGCCCAAGGGGGACTTCCCTGGTGGTCCACTGGTTAAGAATCTGCCTTCCAATGCAGGGGACGCAGGTTCAATCCCTGATTGGGGAACTAAGATCCCACATGCCGCGGGGCAACTAAGCCCAAACGCCGCAACAACTGAGCCCGCATGCCACAACTAGAGAGGAGTCCATGCAATGCAACAAAAGATCCTACAAGCCACAACTAAGACCTGATGCAGCCAAAAACAAATAAATAAATAAATATTAAAAAAAAAAAAAAAGGGCCCAAGGAAATTCTGGGATTAAAAATAGTAGAGTTTCCCATAGAAGAGACAGCAGCAGTCCTCAATTTTCAAACTGCATTATATCAAAATAGTCATGGATCAGAGACTTTCACTGCACGGTAGTTGGAAGTGAGCTTTATCTTTCAAAGGAAGACACATAGTTGGCTCCATATGTAGGCTTAATAAATACATAAATAAGCACAGGCCTCAGATTTCTGGAAAACTGTCTTTTAAAGTTAATTTTTAAGGGATTTCCCTGGCGGCGCAGTGGTTAGGAATCCACCTGCCAATGCAGGGGACACGGGTTCGAGCCCTGGTCTGGGAAGATCCCACATGCCGCGGAGCAACTAAGCCTGTGCATCACAACTACTGGGCCTGTGCTCTAGAGCCCGTGAGCCACAACTACTGAGCCTGCACGCCATAACTACTGAAGCCTGTGTGCCTAGAGCCCGTGCTCCGCAACAAGAGAAGCCACCGCAATGAGAAGCCTGCGCACCAAAACGAAGAGTAGCCTCCGCTCACCCCAACTAGAGAGAGCCTGCGCGCAGCAAGACCCAATGCATCCAAAAAATAAATAAATGAATGAATGAATGAATAAACTTTAATCAAAAAATTAATTTTTAATAAAACAAGATGGTATTACTTGGAAATTTTAGGCATAGTAAATGTCATTAATTTAAATATAAATTACTTAACAATTTATAATTTCAAAAATGAAATGCCAAAGATTTCCTAGCCTAGTTCAAGTTACTATATAGACTCAAATGTACAAATTCACTATTTTTAATAGTCCAAAATCCAAATTGGCCCACATGGTCTGATTAGCATTTATATCATTCAAGAAAGAACTTAGGAAAAATTTTAATAAAATAGCTCAAGAACACAAAAGAATGTATGATAACCTATAGATAAGATATGAAGAACAACATGAATCCCAGCATAAGGAATAGCCGACTGGCAGTACCACTGTAGTCCCGTGGTCTACTCTGATCACATCCTCTTGCCTTGCCCACAGAGGTAACTTCCACATGACTTTTCATCCCTACCTGTTTCTTATATCCTTAAATAACACATGCTTAATTAAACTTTGTATGTTTTTGAACTTCATAGAAATAAAATGGTATCACACTGTTCGTATCCTTCTGCAACTTGCTTTTTTCACTCAGCACAGTTTGTGAGCTTCATCCGTCTTGATATGTTTGACTGTTATTTATTCATTTTCACTGATGAGTTAATTAGAAATATCTTTAGTTATCCATTTTCCCCTGAAGAACATTTGGGCTGTTTCTCTTTTTTTCCACGATTACAAACCATGCTACTGTGAACTCTTGTGTATTTGCTACTGGTACACATCAAGCTGCTCTGGTGTACAAAAGTACCAGTGGAATTACTAGGTCTGAGGTGTCAATACATCATTACCTTTGTTAGACCATGCTAAGTTATTTTCTAAGGCACGTGTACTAATTTACACTCCCAGCACATAAAAGGTTCTACTGCTCCACATCCTTGCCAACACTTGGGATGGTCAAACTTTATAACTGTCAGTCTCATGGATGCATGATGGTATCTCTAAGTGGTTTTAATTTGCTTTCCCCTGATTACTAAGGAGATGCAACATCTTTTCACTATGGTTTCATGAAGAGTGTCTGTGTCTATAAATTTATTCATTTAAATTTAAATATTTAAGAAGTAAATTACTGTAAGAAAATTTTTAAATTAACATTTAAGTTACATTGAATACTGGTCAGAAGATATTAGCAACAGAAACAAGAATAAGTGTTTTTGAGTCTTTCCTGACTCAGACTCTACATGTATTGTCTAGATTTTATACATTTAAAAATTTCAATTAATAACCAAGAATAAGTAACAAATTCTGATTAGTGATATAATTTCAGAGCCAAGGGAGAAATGGCTTTTCAAACCTCTTACCATGAGCAGTGTAAGGGAAACTTAAAGGTCTAAATACTGTTTAGGGGCTTCCTTCCCTGGTGGTGCAGTGGTTGAGAATCTGCCTGCCAATGCAGGGTACACAGGTTCGAGCCCTGGTCTGGGAAGATCCCACATGCCGCGGAGCAACTGGGCCCGTGAGCCACAATTACCGAGCCCGCGCGTCTGGAGCCTGTGCTCCACAACAAGAGAGGCCACGATAGTGAGAGGCCCACGCACCGCGATGAAGAGTGGCCCCGCTTGCCACAACTAGAGAAAGCCCTCGCACAGAAACGAAGACCCAACACAGCCATAAATAAATAAATTTTTTAAAAAAGAAATGCAATTGTCTTAAAAATAAATAAATAAATAAATAAATACTGTTTACTAAATAAATAAATAAATAAATACTGTTTACTTTGAAAATGATTTTTTTTTTTTTTTTTTTTTTTTTGCGGTACGCGGGCCTCTCACTGTTGTGGCCTCTCCCATTGCAGAGCACAGGCTCCGGATGCGCAGGCTCAGCGGCCATGGCTCACAGG